>NC_056736.1:223776077-224083577 GCF_019279795.1 Protopterus annectens | reverse complement strand
CATATATATTCCTTGTTATCCTTTTCAGCATTTTCAGCTGCTTTAACCGTAGCTAAGCAATGGGCAAACCTGCACACCTATGGTTAGCTGTGCTCAGGGTTTAAAAAAATAAATACAAGGGTTTCTTTGTTTTATTTCAATGTACTGTTGCTGTTGAACACATGGGGACTGTTGGTGGAGATATGCCGACACCTATGAGTGGTTTTGCTCATTTATTTACACTTTCTTCTGTTCTACTTTGCAGGGGCATGTTTATTCTGAGAGGTCTGCTCTCAGACATGCCCCCTGCACTTGTCCACACTCAGTGTAGGATTTGGAGCTCTGGCGGTGTGCTTCATTATTATGCATGGCACGCTGCCGTCCTCCTCTTCAACTGCCGTTTATGTGCAGGACTAGTTTAGTCCTGCACGGCAGATTAGTGACTCCGGGGGAGTATGTTTTAATTTGCAGTTATATTTAGCAGTTTTATTTTAGTGTTAATTGTTAAGGGTTGTGTTCAGTGGTTATTTTAGAGCACAGAAAATCAGAAACAGTCTAGGGAAATGATTATCCCCAGGATACAATAAACTCTGTGTAGGTTCCATGTAGAGAGTAGAGGGAAAACCATAGCTATCCATTTATTCAAAAGTAACAACTGGGTACATGTACACATTTTGAGCTGTGTTTGGACTGTTACCTCCAGAGAGAGGGGTGACAACAAACTTATGTTGTGAAGTAAACTGGACCAAATTAGGTGTGTCAAATCGACTCATCTGTAAAATGGAGAGCTATGTATGCAACAATATTTTTTTGGGGGCAGGTGCCCTTTTTATTTATTTTTTTAAATGAGAGAGTGGAATGTTGGGGGAGGGACATAGGCAAGTCTGGGGTAGGCAAGTCAGGAAGGTGACAAAGTATTTGAAGACAGACAAGACATATAAGGCAAGGACAAAGCCAGTGAAAGACACAAGTGGGGGGTGAACACCTTTGCTGGAGTGGGGGTGAGGTAATCACAAGCCTATGGACATCATGTTCGATGACAGTGAGAATCAAGTCCCCACTAAATGGACTGTATCACTGTCACCTTACTGTGCCAATGCCTATTGTGTCTGGTGTCCATATCTACTTGCGTTATTAATTATGACAATGGAGAATAGTGTCTCCACTTGGCATAGCTGTGCACCAGTTGTGTGGTACACAATTTTATGCACCACACCTGGCAGTTCAGCTTGGGTGACAAAATCACCCATGTTGCCTCTGCTCCCAGAGGGAACCACAGGCCTATCTGAGGTGCAGGGGAGGTGCCACCAGGCTGCAGCTAGGAGTGTTAGGCCTTGGGGCTGTAGCTGGTGGAAGGAATCTTGGCATTCCAAGGGAGAACTGTCTGACTCTACCATGCTGTAGCAATATGAAATGAAAACAGAATTCATAAAATGAAATAAACATAACACAAAATAATGTACAGAATAACATTTAAATAAAAAAATACAAAATTAGTATTATAATAGAAAATATGATTAGAAACATAATATAATAACAAGAAAAAATGAAAAAAAAAGAAGAGAAGAGGTGGGGTGAGAGCAGTGAGAGAAAAAAAATTTGTAACTGCACAGATAATATACAAAGCTTTCTACCAATAATGTACTATATTATGTTACATTTTACTTATAAAATAACAAATGCTACTAAATATCTTTATTTCTTTGAATACTACTCTATTGCTAACACAGGCACACTGTACTACAGATCAGATTGTATCCAACAATCATTCATGCTTGCATATCTTGAACATATGCATGTTGCATGTACAATGTTTACATTTGACAGCAGGTCATCTGGAACACAGGAATAGAGGTCTGCCCTTCCACTGCTATCATTATGAATACATAACAGTACTCAATGTTGGTGTAGACAACCTAAAACATTATTGCAATGAGCTGCCCTTACATTTGGGGAGTGCGTTATCCGAACCACAAGCAGTGACCGATGTATTAGTGTACTTTTCATTTGGAATATTGCATAATGCCAGCACTCTTTCCTTTTACACTGTTATAGATACAGGTTCACTGTTATAATGATAACAATCTGCACCATGGTCTTGGTGTCCCTGGTGTATACGTAATGATTTACATTACATCATTTATGTCAAATGAAATGTATCTATCTACTCTGTAATACTGGACTGTTGTTTTGCTAAACATACTAATGCTTGCACAATATTGTGTTACAATGGACAAATGCATACTCAAAGTGACACAAGTGTTTAGCACAATAAGCTGAATTTACTTATAATGCTAAAATACAAGTACTGTTTTGAACCAAACATACCACTTGCATCTCTCATCCTTCACAGTCTTCCCTCATAGGCCAGCATATTTAGTGTTCTCTCTGCATTAGCTGTGGGAAAAATATAAATACTTTAAGATCAGCAATCAGAAACAGATACAGCTGCTTCATCATTCAAGCAGTGCCTGTAAGTGATACTCAGACATCTGTGGAGTGCCATCAGTCCTACATTTATCCATCTAACATTCGAGGGTATCTCTCTTCCTCATCCTTAGGTCTCAATAGTGATTTATACACTGTTCAGCAGTTTAGGGGATACAGGTAACAGTGGAAAAATCCGAGGCTAAACTATTCCATGCATCCGATTTGTAATCTGATCCATGATAGTGCTCTTGTAAGAGCCGGAGACTGTAATCATTCACTAGGAGTCCACCAAACACTTTGGACTCCTGCACACCCCACCTTTGAGAACAAAATCTCAAAACTTCACCCTGAATGACAACCATCTGCAATGCGGATGAACACCGATGTACAAAGTGTTTTCCCACCAATTACAGTTATAACAGATACTGAGAATGCATAACATTGCAATCTGAACACTTAAAATGGTGTGCAATGCTTAGCATCACACAAACACAGGCAACATGTTCGCACAAAGCTAAATAAACACAATATGTGTAATAATGCAGATATTAAATCAAAAACGACACAGCTAGCTATATGGCTTTGTCATCCATCAGGACTATAATTATTATGTAGGAAATACTAGGTCAACTACTATAATTCATCATGTGAAGTGGGACACCATTAAAGAGTACAGAATTCTGTGGTATTAGAACCCTGGACTTAGCTATGGTAGTCCTACATTCACAGTTGTTCCCACAGCAAGAAGGAAGACATAACTGTCTAGAAGGCATTGCATTGCTAACTATTACAAGTACACATTAAAAAAAAACAAGGCTTCAAAACTTGTATTCAAGCCCAGGACCATGTGAAATTTAAAGGGACAGTTAATCTTTGTACCACAGGAGAAATTACATAAGCTGTGGTTACATTTTATCCATTATAAAGTTCATAAATGCTCAAAATGTGAGAAAAAAAGAATTTAATTTATGATATATACAGTACAAGTTGTTAGTACACAGGGAATGTGCTTACATGCATGTGTAATCAAGATCAACATACAATGGAGATTCAGAGCAATGCATGGGTGCCTCAAGGCTGTTGTTCTCACATACAACTGGAAAGGCTGCAGAAATACTTCACTAAAAGAATCACAGGCCTAAAGCAGATGCCATATGGTGACCATCTAATAAAATTCCACCTATATTCTGTTGCCTATCATCTACTCAGAGGCAATCTTTGCTTAACATACAAGGCCATGTCAAACCCAGAGCCGTTGGACATGCTACACTTAAAGAAATCCCAATCCCACAGAGACACATGCTCCAGGTATCTAAACCTTGTCATCACAATGAACAAAACATGCTGGAGGGATAGGTTCCTGACCCAGAGACTCCCCAGACTCTGGAATAGACTGCCCATACATGTCAAGCAGAACGTCTCTTTGGCCCTCTTCAAAAGGAACCTTGATGATTGGATGAGAGATAGAAAATTCACCATGTGGATCACGTCAGTCACCCTGCTAGACAGTTGTCCAGGGAAGTAAATACTGTAGGAAGAAATAGCCAGGGAATTGTTATGGCTAGGCTTGTATAGGCCCTAGGGCTGATAGCTTAGTACCAACCTATGAACCTATGAACCTATACACCACTATACCAAGTAGTAACAATCATTCAGCACACAAACAACTTCAACATGGAAGGTACATTTATATTGAAATAGCATGTTAGATGTGCAGTTAGTTTCATTTTTAAATTGGAAAATAATGCACTTACTCCTTACACAGGCTGTCATGATTCTTGTTGTCAAATATACAACACTGTCCTAACATTATGTGTTCCTTGCTCAGTCAGCAATCATCTGACCAGTACTGTGGTAAAGACTGTGTGTTAAAACAATGCTATATTATTGGCTTTACAATGTTGAAGGATATTAAGGGGGAATATGTTATGCAGTTGTTTATTAAGTAAAGCCATGTTGGCTAGCACTAACAAGCATTGACGTTATTTTGTGGGTGGGGAGCACAGGCATCCACTCCTATGTGAACCTGTGAAATATCCCCCATAGCACACATCTACAGAATTTGGGAGATGGGGCAGATATGGGATTCGTGTTTACTGGCAGATTTGCCAGCGCACATGCGACAGATGATACACATGGCGTTAAACATGATTTGTCAGTTTGAGTTGTACACATCAGGGTTAATGTAAACCCTCTCCTGTTACCCATTTCTTGCTGTCATGTGTACTTCACTTCAATGTAAGGCATACATTAATTTAGGCTAATGGAATGCATGTTACAATTATAGCATTCATCTGAAAATATACTCAGAGCTAATGTTTAAATTTGCCATGTTGTAGCATACCATGTAGTGATATTTGAAAAACATGGGAAGTGATGCCTGTAACACACAAAACATGCCACCTGCTAGTCTGTGAAATGTCCCAGTGAGTAGGAATTGCATTTAAAGACATATCTTACTTCCAACTGGGATGGTTTCCTGCAGTCGTATCTATCTATGAGAAAATGCTGAGAGAGGTCGCTCACTTCCTCCAGTATCTTTTTGTCCTGCAAACTTTTCACCTTCTCTGTGTCTGGCTATTCCCAGCAGCAGCAGCATCAGTGTCCTCAGCCTGTATTACAGACAGATGCATTAAAAAATCAGCAGCTAATAACAATCTCTGTGTGCCTACTTTTTGTGGGTATACCAGCATTTTTAAAAAACACAAACCAAGAAAAGAAAATGGAGACAACACGGATGCTTTTATATCTTGTTGACTAGCTCCACAGGATTAGTTGATTAGCATGCATTCAGCTGTGTAGGTTGTAATTAGCATCTCTGAAGGACACATGCAATCAATAATTGATGTACTCCATTATAAAAAGGCAAATGAGTAGCTGGGTAAACTGATGTGGATGAGAGTTAGTAAATGATTGTAACTCAGATAAACATTTCATCTGATTCACAATATTTTGACAGAGGAGTATTGTACTCCATCAGGTATATACCCATCTTGTAACCTAAGTAATACATATACTGGAATATAGATAACAATGAATGTGAAGTAAATCTGTATGCATTTGTTAGAAACATACTCATTGCATTGTCTTCTTTACCAGCGATGTGGCAGGTACAGAGAATGTATCATCAGCTGACCTCCTTCCAGCTGAATACCTGAAAATGGCAGCTGGAGTACTTGCCTACCCAATTGCTATACTAATAAACAGAACAATTCCAGAATGTTCCATCCCATATCTATGGAAATTCTCACACATTATACCCCTTCACAAGGGAGGTAACTCAAATGAACTCTCCAACTTCCGCCCCATAGCCCTACCTTCCCCACTAGCAAAAATTATGGAGAGATGTATTCACCGTCAAATACTTGATTATCTTCTCCAAAACCACCTATTAGTAGACTGCCAGCATGGCTTTAGTCCATTCCATAGTACAACTACAGCACTCCTATCCTTTTCAGACTGCATTAATAAAAACCGTAACAACTTACTGTCCTTAGCCCTCTTTATTGGCATATCAAAGGCATTTGACATGGTGAATCATCAACTACTGTCAGATACACTTACATCTTTTTCTTTTGACACCCAAACAGTCAAGTGGTTTAACTCCTACTTACAAAACAGACAGCAAGCAGTCCTCTGGGACAAGAAACTATCCACTCAGCTCCCTATCTCTCTTGGTGTCCCTCAAGGCTCCATTCTGGGACCTCTCCTATTTACCATTTTCATTAATGATCTGAAAACATCCATTTCTACAGGCCACCTGCATTCAATTTGCCGATGACTCAACATTAATATGTAGTGCCTCCTCACCTGCAGAGCTTCAAACCAAGACCCAAACAGTATTTAACTTAGTAGAAAAATGGTTCCATCAATGCTGTCTCCTCCTTAACCCCAAAAAAACAAAACTATTATTCACTCCCACCCTAAAGTCCACCACTATTAACTTTACAACCACATCTAACAATGGCACTAAAATAGCTCCCGACATAACTACCAAACTTCTAGGTATAACAATTGATAATAATCTTAACTTTGACACACATATTAACCTAACTATTAAATCAGTTAATAAAAAACTCGGTTCCCTTTATAGACTTAAACCCTTTCTCACAGCTTCAACTAGGTCTACTATTGCCCAAACTCATCTACTTTCCACCCTTCTCTATGCCTTCCCAATTTATACAAATCTCTCCAAAAGCAATATCAATAAATTAGCAACATCTTATAATAACATAGCCAGATTTGCCACTGGATCCCCATTTAGAACCCATCGCTGCCAGAATCTCAAACTACTAGGTTGGCTGGAATTGCAAAGTCAGCTTCTTATACAGCAACTTACAATTATTCATAAAACTCTGCATCATCCCACACATACTCCCATACTCTGTAAGCTTATTAGCCCATACAAAAACCTAACAACCCTATGATCTGCCAATAGAATACTAGTATCAACCTTAAAAGCCAACAACAAGTCTGGGGACTGCCTGTTCACTAACTCTGTTGGTAACATTTGGAACAAGCTTCCATCTGAACTAACATCCCTTTCATCCACTCCACTGTTTAAAAAGCAATGAAGAATCCTCCTAAACTCACAATGGTTATGCCCTTGCACTAATCCTGACTGACCGTATTCACCTCATCCATGACCATATCTCTGTTGGCTATTATACCTCTCGCTGTTGTTTTGTTTTTTCTCTCTGTTAATCTACTGAAGAAATACACTTCCTATGGTACCAGTAGGCTGATAGACTTGTGTATATATATATATATATATATATATATATATATATATATATATATATAAAAGAAAAGAAAAAAGAAAAAAAACACCCTAAACAGTTTTTTGTATCTGTTTTGTATAACTATCAATGACTTGTATATTGCTTAGCATGTAATCACTTTGTCATTTTTTGGAGCTTTTCTCAACGGGCCTCCGCTGAAAATGGACATATATCCAGTTGGACTATCCCGGTCAACAAATGCAAAATAAATAAAATAAAATAAATTTAGGGTAGGCATAACGTATAATGCTGTGTGTTAGCTATGTACACAGGTTCCATGGAAAGATCCTTTGATACTACTTTTAACATTTCCCCGTTGTTTGTTTGACATCATTGTTCCTGACTCTGTCATTTAATGTTTTTTTAGAATGGGGAGATGATGTCCTGCTGTGGCACAAACTACAGTGAACTATTATGTTAACTGGCGGGCACAGTGTAGCATCTGTTAAGGCACAATCAAGAATATGCTTCTCCTGTTACTCTCTTAGTTTTTTAACCACCCTTGTTATTTACTGTCCAGTGTTGAATCTTTAAAATGTAATCCAATGTTGAATATTGGGGGCCTTCCTTTAATGCATTATCTATACAACAATTTGTACTTATGTGATCATTATATGTGTTATCATGATTTTGTCTTTCAGAAAAATATATGCCCCCCCCCTGATGTAGACCTCCATTCTCTGAGGCCAAAAAGGAGCTGATCATAGTTGTGCTCATACAACACCATGAAGTCCTGCTGTCAACAGGGTGGGCCAGAATGGCTGAATGTGCATAATTTTGTGGTGACCTTGTCTAATAAATTAGCAGGGTTGGCTGATAGAGTCACTGGTATGAGCAGGTGCATCACAGAGCTACAGACATGATTCATGCAGCCAGGAAGCATGCAGCTGAAGTGGCACTCAGTAGTGAGGTCACCAGTGATGGGCCTGAAGCAGAAGAACCCCTCAGCCCCACCAAAGAATTCCTGGCAAATATTGCCTCTGAGGAATGTTCCCAGCAGTCCAACAGCCAGTGGGTGCCATTCATGTGACTCAAGAGTATCGTCCAGGTAGAGTTTGTTAGATCATCAGTACAATACAGTTGCATTTATTCTGTAATAGTGTATATATTTTTAATGTGTGGCAGGTTGCTTTTTTGCTGGGGGGTAGGTAAGATAGCTGCAGTGTGAAGGTCCTTCAACAGCTACAGAGGAATTCCTAGCACACATCTCCGCACAGAAGAGCTCTCAGTAATAACTGAGCCAGTATGTTCTGGATGTGGGTGCCACTCCCACATCACATGTGGGGCTGCCAGGTATGATTTCTTACCTCAAAATAGTGCTGCATTCTGTCATAAATGTATATAATTGTGTCCAACTGTATGTGTGTTGGTTGAGGGTATTTCAGGTAGCTGATGTTTTATGCTTATTTTAATGTCAGCCACATTCCTGGTACAATTTATTTGACTGTACTTATAGATGAGTAACAGTGTTAACCCCTGCTGTACTGTTAAATGTGTGGTGCTGTTGTCATTATGTCTTCCTTCTCTTTTCCCAGTACCATCAGAAATTCACAGTGCAAGCATGCAGCAGTCGGTAAGTGGAATAATTTTTTTTGTCTGCACTGTATATGTATTCCCACATATCTGCTATATTGTCCTCTCAGGCCTGCTGTGTGTATTGCAGCACTGTCTGCATACGTGTCTGAAGCACAAATTGTTGCTGAATGTCATGATTTTGTTCTCATCTTTCTGGACTGTATTCAAGATCATAGTAATTGATTGCAAACATTAAATAATATGACACAGAACTCAAATTCAAACTGCATACCCTTCAGATGTGTCATGGTGAAGCAAAATATGTTATTCGTTCAGCTGTAAAGGTTTGCAGGAGCATATTATGTCACACTTGACCCTATTCTTGTGCCTTTGTACACCCACTATGTATGGCTTTGTCCACACATTGCTGTAAGTGCTTGATAGGTTTAAATGCATGTAATAGTGTAAACTGATTAACATATACTATTGCAGAATAGTAGTGCAAGTATTAATGTTATCCTGTTTTTCTTTTTATCAAAGGTGAACATGTAAGTGGTTATGCATGCCCTGTGCCACCTGATGTCAGTGTGTAATCCAAGTCTGATGATGATGGTGGCCAAAGTGAGACATCATTGGAGGATGCAGAGGCTGAACATGACACAGAAGCTGACATCCAGCACCCAAGTTCAGGATCCCCAGACGCAGGCAGTATGTCTACAGATACCCAGTCCACTGAGGCAACAGATATTGGATAGTTGGAGGGCAAGGACATAGACCAGGGAAGTGTGGCTACAGCTGCTTCAGTGCCTGTTGACACTGTTCATAGCCAAATTGTTGGCAAGGTGTCCCACAGGCAGATTGATAGGGGTGCTCATCAGAGGCCTGCTGTCTCTGCACCACCAGGTGAAGGTGTCTCTTCACGTGTCACTTGATGTATGTTTAGGGCCATAAGAGAGGTGCTGGCATGCTCAGAATGTCACTCCAGAAGAATGCTCAGGGTTCTTGATGCAGCACAGTCTGACATCCGTGACTGCCTCCACCATGTTGCTGATGCACTGGATCGGTTCAATGAGATGTATGAATGGGATATGTCCATGAGGGAGAACAGAGTATCTGTCATGGAATGCGCATTGTCTTTAATGGAACATCTGATGGGAAGAGAATATCAACTTTGTGGGCGTAGGTCAGCAACTTCATCTGCCAAGAACCAACGGGGCTATGCCTGATCAACCTCGCATAGTGGCAGTACATCCGCTGCTCCAGCAGAGTGTGCTGTTCACACCCAAATGTAGCAGGCCATGGGGTCATCACCCTGGGCATTCCCATGAAGGGAGCACATCCAGCAGACATCAGTCACCCTCAAGTAGTAACACACCATATGACCTTGGGCATGGAGATGCCAGTGCAACTTCTGACAGAGCCATTTCTGATGGTCAGGGATGAAGACGATAAACTGTCAGGTCTACCATGCGTGGCTCACAGTTGTCTGACATACAGACATGTAGGGCTAGTACTGAGCTTGACTGTGTTCATGCAGACCCACACACACACACACACACACACACACACACACACACACACACACACACACGCACACACACACACGCACACACACACACACACACACACACACACACACACACACAAACACACACACACACCAATGTCACACTGAGAGCACCTACTGACACACATGCTACATTTACATGGTCCATCTTGCTTGCTGCCCTTACTGAAACACTCATGCGCTCACTTACCTTTTGGTCAACCTAGGCCTCCTGCACACACCCCCTCACAAACCACCTTGTTCAAGTGATGACTGTGCCACATCCCTGTTGTCTATCTTTTGGTGTCAGGGTTACTAAAGCTGTGTCTGATGCACAGGGTGACTGCCTACAGTAATATGTATTTTTATCTGCATATGTACAGTTGGCCTGTAAATTGTACCTGCCAGTTATATTGTAGTTAGCCAGTTAGACAGTTGCTAGCATAATAATTCCTCTACTTTCTAGTGGATACTTTTGTAGGGCTTGTGAGGTCAGTCAATGAAATGTGTCTCACGCATATATCTAACCTTCTCTTTAAAGATTATTTAGTGATAACTTATGTGTGGACATCCAAAGTCAACCCATCAGATTCTGAGCTCTGGACTATAAGTAATCACTGCAGACAAATATCATCAGAGTGGTAATACATTATGATGTTTTGTGCTTTTTCATACACATCATCATAAGTTCCGAGGTTCATAGGCTGTGACAAGGGTATTGACTAGATGGTGTTTAGAAACATAGCTGATATATCACAATATAATATGCTAAGGCAGGTATAATGCATGGACATGATTCTTACAGAAAGGATCATCCATGTCCAGGACAGAATCAGCAGTGATCCATGGCAGATAACATTTTCACATCAAGTCAGCCAGCTGTGCTTAAACAGGTTAATGGATGTGCTTTGCCTTGGCATGGATTCAAATCCTAATGCAGAGGACTGACAACGTGTGAGACATATATGTGTTTCTCCAGCATGTCCTATGTATGTCATACTGTACATTGATGTCCCTTGAACAGGTTACTGTGGTCCCATATGACTTAAGTATGGGCAGCATATTCAGCCCATTATGGGCAGCATATTCATTCCATTTGGACCAAAGACAGCCATGTAATGCATACATATTCTGCCTCAAAGCTATATTTATGATACTGCATACAGTGACAGCTACTTCATTCTGCCCACAGAAGACACAAGTTGGAGACCCTCTGATGTTTTATTACTCAGAGATGTCTGAGGTCTGTCAACTTGCTGCAGGTGTCTGGGATAATACATATCAAAGGGTAGATTATAGTCATTAATAGGGCTGATGATGGATGAGTATAGGTATTAATAACATTAATTGTTCTCAGTGTAATGCCTTTGCTAATTAGATGTAAGATGTAGAATGCCTTTCCTCCCACAGTACACACAGTTTGCAGTCAACATGTGTTCCAAGGAATATTGATATAGAAACTGGGAATACTGTACTCTGGATTATTTTTTTAATAAGCAGGAACATTTAGTAACACAGGATGTAGTGATGCATGTCTGTGCAGTTGTTATAACATGATAACTCCACAAAACAGGAACAATAGCAGGACAGCAGCACCAGGAGCAACGAAAAAATTAAAACTTTAATAAAGTAAAGCGCTTTTCGTTTGAATAAAATAGACAAACTTCATCAGACAAATAGTATCAATGATTCAAACTTTAAATACTTAAAACAGTTAAACACTCAATTAAGCAATATAAATAAGTAACGTCCATTAAAAGAAAAAAGGGGCATTTAAAGAGAACCAATCGCTAAAATCACCTATAGTGCAAAATATAATTCATGATATAACCATTTCCTATATAGATACCCATAGCACAAAATAAATATATAAACAGGTGCTCAAAATTCTGAACGCTAAAAACAAGTTGAAAATTAATTATAGACTTAATTTTCAACTTGTTTTTAGTGTTCAGAATTTTGAGCACCTGTTTATATATTTATTTTGTGCTATGGGTATCTGTATAGGAAATGGTTATATCATGAATTATATTTTGCACTATAGGTGATTTTAGCGGTTGGTTCTCTTTAAATGCCCCTTTTTTCTTTAAATGGACGTTACTTATTTATATTTCTTAATTGAGTGTTTAATTGTTTTAAGTATTTAAGGTTTGTATCTGCTCCTGGTGCTGCTATCCTGCTATTGTTCCTGTTTTGGGGAGTTATCAGTTTGTTTTTTCTGCCTTGGTTCGAGTATCAGTTGTTATAACACCCATGGCTTTGTCAGGACAAAGACGTTTTCCCATACATCCTCTGTTTTTTTTTTTTTTTCTTTTAATAAGTCTGTGGCAAACAAAAGGGAAGACAGCACTGACCCATTTGTTACCACACAGGTGACAGGTCTGCTGCTTGAGGTGAGGTCTCCCACTTTGACTGATTGTTGTTGGTCTGTGATCCCATTTGCAATCCACCTGTTAGCACAAGGTGTGATATTGACCTTGGTTAGTTTCTCATTGTGACCAAAAGTTGGATTATGCTGGCCAAGGCAAGATAGGATGAGTGCACAGCTTTGTGTATGTCTCCCCTCACAGTCTTGATTTCCCACAGGTTTTGCAGGCACAAGCTACCCTCGAGAACACTGTTTGGAGGTCACCTATGTCCTTTTATCAGAGATACATGCAGATTGTTTCCATTGTCTTACAGCAAATGTAGGATACAGCTATGGGACCATAATTCTAGTTGTTTGTTGACTATCTTCTATTGTGTGGGTGGAAAATGGTCACTTTATTCCATTCAGTGTACAACAGCAGTACTCAGACTGTGGTTGAATATGGTGCCTAGCGATATGGCTCACTGTTACAGCACATGAAGTACACAGCCCAGAATGTCATCTGGTCTCATACAGACTGTGCTCCTAGTCTTGGAAGAGCAGAGATAACTTGATCTTAGCAGATACCACAGTTTGGAGGAGATGATGCACACATATAGTAACTTGCTGTTTGGTGTTGTGAGGGGAGACACTTTACAGCCATGTGTGTCTGCTAGTAGGTTTGAAATTTACAGTGGGTCATTGTGTGAAATATCATCCAGAAGTAGGTCAAAATGCATCTCAGTGATATATATCAGTTTGCAGATGTAAATGAAGACAGACTTATGGTTATCCCTGGATATGTGTCACAAATCATTAGCATAGTTTTTATATGAGGCTTTTTCAAGGTTCTCCCATTGGTTTGGATCCACTAAGGTGAATGGCCTTCTAGGACTGTTTTGTACATGTTGTATTTGTAAACAGCAGCTTCTTTCAATTTTTGTAGAATGTAGTAATGACAGACATCCACCAGTATAGATTGTATTTCCCAGTAGATCTGTTTTTGAGCATATCAGGCACAGCTGTGCATATACATTTATGCAGATTTGTAGACAAAGCATCAGGGTGTAACTTACTACAGCTGTCAGTGTCATTTGTGGAAACCTGAACTTGGAAGTTGATTATACCATCCCTTAGGAGGGTGTAGTTACCTTGGAGGATGATTTTGAACTTGAGTCCTCCTTTAGTGAGTTCATTAGGTATTCCAAATTGTACACATACTGTTTTATGGTTGGATTAACAGTGCAGGCACTACACATGTGCCATTACATTGTTCACTCATTTTGTTGAGGAACAGGCCTGACATATTATAGACCCTTGTGCGGTGGTGCAATATTTCTTACATGGCATTTCAGTTTTCAAAATCCAGTTATGTTTGTACAAATGATTTTGCCCTCTAACTATCCAGGTGAGGCATTATACACACTAAATATAAAAAATAATGTAAACTAGGATTGCTGGGGAAACAGAAGAAAACTGATAGGTGAGGATGGGAGTTTTGAACATGGTATCTGCATAGAGAATGATAAAAGGAGAGGCATATGTGATCTGAGTGTTATTTTAAGGGGTGTAACCTATGGGGTGTACATTAGGAGGTTCTTCATAAGGTGGATCTATAGATCTGCAGTTGATTGGTAAGTGGTTTAATTGCCTCTTGTAATGTAACATAATGTATGACAGCTAGTTAGTGTTGTTAAGGATCTGCAGCAGCTGACTGTATTGTGAATTAAGTTTGTTGGCATTTCTGTATATATGAGGGCAATGTGTTACGGCCTCTGCACATAAACCCGAACAGAGCATGTAATACAAGGAAACTTTTTTAAAGCTCAATCTGGGTCCAGAGACACTAACCTTCAAATACATACTCCTACTGTACATGCCTGTCATAAGTGTACAGGTGGAATTTCTCCAAAAACAGATGTCATCCTAATCTTCTAATTCTTTTAGCTACTACAGTGCAGCCCCACTTACCAGGTCTGTGAGATGCGCAGCCAGGCTCACCACTATTGATTTAATGCATTCAATTTCTATTTTTGAATATCTAATGTCTGGGGTCTGCTCACACAAATTGGGATTCTGTTCACATTGCCATTTGCACGAAGGGGTGCACTGCACACCCACATGAAAAGACTGCATAAAATCAGAACAATGTTAGCTGATACACCCACCTGATGTCAGTGACATCCACTGAAAGCATAAACACCATGTAGGGCTTACATGGACTGAACAGCCCTACATGGTCTCTGCTTTTTGGGATGCAACAAAACCACTGCTTTGGTACATTGTTTACATAATAACTGTGCTGACAGCCTGGAAACTACAGAGATAGTAGCCATGTAAGCTAGGCAAAAGCACAGGATCATGGAGTTAAAGATGCATTGCAGGATATTACTTAACCTGTTGTGGCATTACATCATACTGATCTTTTATATTACATTTATATTATTCATTTTCAAACATTTTGGATGTAGTGGCAAATTGCTCAAATTTGTGCTAAAATTAAAATTATAATATTTATAGTTATGTGACATACCTCACTGATTCTTTTGGATATCCTCGGCCATTACATGTGTGTTTTTATCTTTTCATGGGCAGTCTGTCCATATTTCCAGACTTCTACATGCCCTTGCTTCTGAGAAAGCTCCTGTACTTGGAAAATGTTTGCATACACTTCCAACATGGACACAGAGCCTACATAGTTGTGTGTAGGATTGTTGGACCGCTCCTCTATGATATTAAAATTCAGCTACTTATGTTGAAATTTGCATCCCGAGAAACTTTCTGTTGATGCACATGAATGCACATGATTGTGCACGGCTACATGGCTTGACTGAATCTAAAACTCGCTGGGCCCGTGTTCGCATCACAGCAAAAATGACTGTGTAAACTTTATTGACTTTGCGTCTATGTTTAACTTTAGAATCTATCAGAATGAGTTATTCTGGATTAATTTGTGTTTTTTCTAATTTAGAAGTGGTCTAAAACTTTATAACGTCTTGGTTTGCTAAATATTTCAGCACTTTTTTAAACTTAACCAAATTTAGTCACAGTCAGCAACATGCTGGTGATTTTGAACAATCGAGGAATTTGTTGTTTTGAATGTTATTTTTCATGCTTTAACTTCCATCCTCTTTTCTAGATTTGGTAGGCTTTTGAAAAAAAAAAAAACAATAACAGCAACAAAGAGAGGAAAGAGGATAACAGGAAGGAGTAATAGGTGCACAGAACAAATTTGTTTTCCTTAGTATAGGGTGTCTTCTCTAAGTATGATGTCAGTGCTTACCTGTAGATAATTAGACTCAGTAATATGGGAGCCAGTCCTTATACATATTTGTTTAAACTTATCAGCAGCTATGGTTTGTTTTCTCAAATTTTCTCCATTGGGTGCTTGGTGATTGGGTTGTTTTGTATTTATTGGTTCAGTCAAATTACCTTGTTAATCTTATGAGGTTGGGGGATATTTTAATTAATTTTCTAGCAATCTATCCAGACTTTTGTTAATTAATGCTGCATTGGCCACCAGTGTGATTCTCTGCATTTTTATTTGGAAACACTGATTCCTCTTATTTGACTATCCTTTATACTAGGTTTATTCGTGTTTCATGGGATTTGTTATTCTTTTCAGTTTCAGACTTTCATGAATTAAGTTAATTGGAAGCAGTGTCATGTACATTCATTTCTACAATATCCAAACTCAGAAGAGGCTGTAGGCTTAGGTCCATAGGTAGGTACTAGGCTATCGACCCAAGGACCTACCTAAGCCTAGACAACAAGGTTCCCTGGCTTACGCCACCCAATAAAGTTATTTTCCTATGCCACTGTTGAGCAGAGACACAGAAGTGATCCCCAGGGTGTATTTCCTATTTCCCATCCACTCATCAAGATTTTTCTTAAAAGAGTGCTAATGAAGAACTTTGCTTGAGATAGATGGGTAGCCTGTTCCAGAGTATGGGAAGTCTCTGGGACAGGAATCTATCCCTCCAGCATGTCCTGTTTATTGTGGGGACAAGGTTTAGGTCCCTAAAGCGTGTAGCTTGTAGGGATTGGGATTTCTTTAGGTGTAGCATGTCCAACAGCTCTGGGTTTGACATAGCTTTATATGCAGAGATCACCTCAGAGTAGGCGATATGCTACGGAGTAAAGCTGGAGTTTTTTGAGGCGGTCAGTGTTTGAATTTTGTTTGAGGCCAGTAATCCTCTTTGTGAGGTACTTCTGTGGCCTTTCCAGCTCCTGCAGATGTCTTGTGAGATACATTCCAAAAGGGGCATTGTACTCTATAATGGATCTATTGAGTGTCGAGTAGAGGGAAACAATTACCTCTTTTTTCCTGGATGAGAACCCTTTTATGATGAGGTGTGCCATGTAGAAGGACTTCCTGACTACTGTGACGATGTGACTACCAAAGGAGAGACTACTGTCCATCTGGGTCCCAAGGTCTCTTATCATGCATTCGGTGTTAAGTAGATTGCTGCCTATGTGGTAGTTCATGGGTACAGAGTTTTTACCAAAGGGGATGACACTGCACTTTTTGGCATTGAGCTTGAGGCCATGGCTCTGACACCAGGCATCTGTCTCAGTGAGGCCCTTCTGTAGGATGTCCACATCATTTGGGGACTTGACTATGGCTCCTAGTTTGCAGTCATCTGTGAACGTCATTAGCCAGAGGCCTTCTGTGTTAGCCTGTACTTCAGAGAAGTAGATACCAAACATGAGAGGTCCCAGGATGGAACCCTGAGATACTCCACTTGTCACTGCTTTGATGTCAGATTTGGAGTCTGCAACTTTTACAGTGTGGGTTCTGTCAGTGATTCAGTTGGCAACACATCTTGTGACATAGGGATTTATACCTAGTTTAGTGAGTTTAGCTATAATTCCAGAATGGGGGATGGTGTTGAAAGCCTTGGAAAGGACAAGATAGGATGTGTGAACCACCTTACCCTCATCTATAGTTTGGTGACTGCCTCAAAGAAGTTGATCAGGTTCAGGAGGCATGATCTGCCTTTCACAAACCTGAACTGGGTGGGATCCAGAGTTTGGAGGTTACCAATGTCTTTGTTATGAGTTCCATGATGATACGTTCCATGGCCTTGCAGACCAGGCTCATCAGGCTAATAGGTCGATAGTTCCCGGGATCAGTGGTGGCTCCCCCTTTGTGGAGTGGAATGACTGTTGCTGTGCGCCATTCAGTGAGCACAAAGCCTGATGCGAGGCTATTATTGAACATGGTGCTTAAGTGGGGAGCCAGTTCTTTCTGAAGTTTGTGTAAAATACAGCCTGGGATGTTGCCCGGTCTCATGGATGCTGTGTTTTTGGCTTTAGGGAGTGCAGCTTTTACCTGCATAGTTGTGGTTACAGGGACTCTGCATTCTTCCTGTATAGATATGGGCCCTTTACGGGGTGAGGGGGGGGTAAAGTTATCACTGAACCTATCTGCCATGATGTTGGCAATATCAGTTGGTTCTGTAATTTTCTTGCCTTTGTGCTGTAACTCAGAGCAGATCTGGGTGTTGCCATTGAGATTCTTGACATAGCTATAGAATGCTTTGTGGTTGTCCTTGGAATTAGTGGCAATGTTGTTTTTGTAGCTAGCTTTGGAGGATCTTATAAGGGATCTCAGCTTCTTATTGAGTCTGACCAGGGAGCTCCTCCACTCATGGAATTTTACTCTCTTTTGTAACGGTTTCTTCCTTCTGTTGTACAGTTTGTTTATGGCGGGGGACCACCAGATGGGCTTCCTTTTTTTGGAGGATAGCGTCTTGGTTCTGTTTGGGATAGCACGATCCATGCACTCGTGTAAGTGCTTATAGAGTGCATTTGTGTAGGATTCAGCAGTTGTAACTGTATTGTCCATCTGCATGGGTGTCATGAAGTTCACCACTTCTGTCTTAAGAAGCATGAAGTTGGCTTTGGAGGAATGTTTTACTGTGGTTTACTTAATGGGGGGTGGGGGCTGGATGTGGATATCAAGGGTGATTAGCTTATGGTCGGATCGGACCAATGAGGAGTTGACTTAAGGTGTGGAACACTGGTCACTCATGTTGGTATTGACTAGGTCTAGGATATTGTTGCCCCTGGTGGGAGTTTATGAATTCCAGAAAGTGTTGAGCTAAGGAGTTGGTACACAAGCAGTTTTCTCAGTTAATGGTGGGGTAGTTAAAGTCGCCCATTATTAGGGTGTTTGGTTGAACCCTAATATATTAGAGTACATCAAGAAAAGAGGAGTGGGAATCCTGGGACATGGTGGGGCATCTGTAGCAAGCTACAATTTGGATTGCAGTTTTGCCCAGAGTTAATTGCACTTGGATAACCTCGGATGCATGGAGATTTTCAAGCAAGGTTTGAGGCCATTGCATCACAAGCTAAAGCACTGACTGAGGAGGTGACAGCAGACTGAAACTGTAGCAGTTCTTCAGTAGACACAAGTGGAAAGAGATATAATTTGGAACATCCGAAGGAAGAGTGGACTACAATAGCACCTGGCCATTCCTACCACTTTTAGAAAAGCCAGCAGGTCCATCAGGTAATGTATCTGATGTATATGATGGAGAGGGTGTAGTTTTAGGACAGACAGCAGAAGAATATTTAGGTAGTCTCTTGGATGCTTCCTAAGAGGTGGGTTTAGTTAGATTATTTGATTTATTTGTCATAAAAAATGTTTTCAATGGTTAAAATGGCAAAGAGATAGCCATGCTATAGACCCTGTGGAAGTTCCTTAGTCATTTCCACAAAAAACACTTGTTAACCAGGTCAAGTCAACAGATTGTGGGCACAGAAACCCTAAGTAAAATACTAGTCCCAGAGTCTTCCATTTCACATATCCCTTAGACTTTATGGAGGTAAGGATTTAATTTTGGCCCTCACAGTCTTAAGTAAGAAATAATTAGGGGAGCCCTGGGTTCAAAACTGGGACACTTGGATTTCAGGGTTTATTTGTTTTATGGACATATTAGTTGAAAAAGATCACAGCCAGCCACTTCTTCTTCTAGCTTACCTCAAAAACCATTAAAGATGCATAGTGTTTTAGAGGGGATTAACTTGGCTATGGCATGATCAAGAATTTAGGAAACTAAAGGTATTAGGCCCCACTTTTAGGTGGATGAAATGTGCATAGCCACTTGATTTGTGATCAAGTTTGACCAGCCCAGGATCCCTGCAATTGGGCAGTTTGAGGAGGGTCACAGTAAGCTGAAAACTTGCTGGTGTTATAACAATGGATTTTGCAATTGACTTTCTTGCTGGTTCCAGCATTCTTGCCTCACATTGTGGGAAAAGTCATCTGTTCATTAGATGTTGGAGGATCAGGCCTCAGTGCAAAAAAAATGACTAATGGTCAGTCTTCTGGGGGAGGGGGGTGAACAATGGCTTTGAGCAGTGGAACAAGGGGTGCTATGTCTTTTTGGAGTTACAGAAGAGAAGTCTTCTTTCATTTCCCTTGAAAGAGGTAATATGACTCATTTCCACATTAAGGCAGTGGTTTTAGATTGAATGCTAGCTGATTATCCCAATGTTTCAGTTAAGCAGCAGTTAGTTGTCCATTTCTGTGTTGGCTTTCCATTAAAAATGAGATTGGGTGCCATATTTCATACCTGCTGTAACTAGAGGTTATTTGCAAGAAAGAATGTGATTTCATTCTGAGAGAGCTTCTACAGGCAAAATTTTAGGCCCTGTTTCTTCTTCTTGTTTGACTGGGCTAGTATCACTCGGCTAGTAGGCTCATTCAGGAGCATAACTCCAAACCTCTTACTACAAGAAATTGGAAAGAGCTAAAAATAATGGGGGACAAAGTCTCAAAATAAGGACGGATTAAAAAATTGGTTTTAAAAAAATTAGAAAGTTGCTAAAATAACAGTTTTTGTGTTAGCATGCATTTTCTAAAAATTATGAAGCCTGAAACTTTGTTATTTAATGACTTCAATCCCTAGTGGTTTGCCAGAAAATCACAAATTTTATAAGGAGCAGACCAAAAATATAAGGCAAAATATCTGGGCATTCTGTGAAAATCTGGGCAGTTGGGAGGAATTCTTAAGAGAGAATGAGGTGGTATATCTGAAACTAGGCGACATTTGGCCAGGGCATCAGCAAATAACCCTGCTCTTTTTTATAGATAACATGGAATATTACCTGAATTACCATCAACTCAAGCAAATGGGGCCTAGATCTAATGTCTCATAAAAAAGATGGCATACTAAGGAGCAGAGCACTCCCTTATGATGTATTGTAGTGTCAGCAACTGGTGTACCTGGTGTGAGAATAGAACCCACAACCTTCTGCAAAAAAAGGTGATTGTGCTACGTGTTATGCCAAATGGCACTCTTGCCCTTTGCACTCTGCATCCTTTGTGATTGATATGTAAGCTGGAAATTGTATGTCTGGGCTATTTAAGCCTGGGCTGTTAAGTTTTGCTGCACTTTTGGTGAACTGGAGAAGGATTTCCCTTTCTTCCTCCCTCCTTCCCTACCCGGTGTAATTTGTTGTGGCAGGACAGAATTTTCCTCTTTTCACTCCTCCCTGCTTTCCTAGGCCTCTATGGCCATTTGGTTGAACTTTGTGAGTACAAGTGTGTGCAAGCTATACTTTTCTAGGTACAAGTGACATGACATTTTTGGCTTCAGCAAGAGCACTGGGTGGGTTTTTATGCCACCTAGTGTGAAGAGGTGGTATTTTATGCTGTTTGTTCCTTGTATAATTATGTACAATAAAGAAGGTCACAATGGCCACCTGGTGTGATTATTGTTGTTCCAAAGTTATCATAGCACAAAATGTTATTAACCAGAAAAATCATTCCTAATCACTGTTGAATATTGTGTTCATGAGACAGGACAACCTGCAAATGTTTCTTTGGCAACAATTGTATCTATCCTATTATCATAAAACTGTACATGGTTTATTATTGTTTAGTACATCTTCAAATACTACTTGTTAAAACTTCATCATGTGATTGTATATACAATGGTATTTTACATTTAGTTGCTGTGAATACATGTTGTCTTTCCTTTTGGCATGCATCATTGCTGAAAAGGTTACCAGAGACACTCTACTTTCCCAGTTAACAAATAGAAATATATAAATAAATCAAAGTTTACTTCACTGATAAATATAGACATATAAGGATGGTTTATATGAACTATTTATTGTGCAGAGTACATGAATGCCCAGCCCAGAAATTTACAGCTTATTTAAAAATATATAAAGAAAAACACTGATATTGCTTTGAATATTGTAATACATTTTTAAAATAATTTTTTGTATGTTGAAAAAGTGTAGAAAGCCAACAGGTTATGCATTCATGTGTTCTGTGGTTATACTCTCACTGAACAAATGGTAATCTTTTTTCTTTTCAAGATTAAAAGCTACATGTTGCATAGTCTATAATATTATGAATTGTTGTGTTAAAATATACAAAGTAAATGACTGAAAATGGAAAACTTACCATGTAAATAAGTGTGTTATCAAGCTTTTCAGTCTTGTCAAAATATAATTTTAAAATATTATCATTTCTGTAACATTGTACTATTAGAGAGCAAGTGCATGATGCCTTGCTGTTGTTTGCAGTGTTATTATCTATATTACATATTTCTTAAAAGCAATAGTTCATCTTATTTTTGTTTTGAGTGACTGCATTGTTTTCTGTAGTTGGTTTTCTAATAACAAAAGATATATGCAAAACTAAAGAATGAAAGTTTTTTTGTGCTGTTGTTTAAAACAGATGAAAACGGACAAAGAGCATACAGAAAAATGATGCAATAACTATTACTTCATGAAATGAGTTATAATGTGCTAGTGGCATATGGGACTAAGAAGAAATGTCATGCTATTGTGTTTAGCTAATATAAATATATACTATAAGTCAAGTAAGGTATATTACATTATATATTTTTTATTGGAGTCTGTCATATAAGGATTATAAAATGAAAACCCCTGGATTCAGAAACAAGGCCACAAAAATCACACAGAGCCTGTAGCTGTTTTCCTTCCAGATATGATGCAGTTCTCAGTTCATTAATGATTAACAAAGTGGAAAAGCCATATGGATAAAGTAACTAAGAAACCCAGTCACGGCAGGAGCAGGGTGTATGGTGAGGGAAAATATTCACTAGTGGTGGCTGAGTAATGCGACAAGGAACACTAATGAACATGGTGTGTGCTCGCATGTCAATGTGGCTCAATGCATTCATGTGTGCATATAATCAGCATTTCAATAAAGGCAACTCTCGGTCTTAAACGGCTCACTGCACATGTCAAATCTATTTTTACCATGTTTAAAAGGTAGAAATGGGAGTATAAGATGTATGAAAAGGGGAAAGGAAAGCACATAAGGGAAATAGATAAGGAATTAATAGGATGGAGGAGAGGAGAGGAAAGGAAGGATAATTTTTGTGAGACAGGTGAACATTTTTTTATATACAAAGATGGAGAGGTGAAGATGGAAGGAAAGAAGGGAAGTGGAAGAAATAGTGATAAAGTTAAAGTGTGTAATAGGGGAAAATGCACAAACATAGAAGACAGGACTGACAGGGGAGATGTTGACATATTGAGGATGAGGAAGGATTTGAATTAGGAGACAGACAAACAAAGACTATGGTGATTGGGAGGAATAAGCAACAAACAGTGGAGGGCAATGACAGAAAATGGAGGGGAGCACTGGAACTAGGGGAAGGGTTATCAAACCCAGTGGTAGTCAAGACACCACTATATGTTCACAAAGCCTTGGGTCTCTGGTCTGATGAAGCTGCTATGTGCCAGGGAGAAACCTGACTCTCAAATTGCAAAACTTTCCTGGTGGCTGATGTGGGTTTCAATGAGCCAGTTCACCAGCTCCTTCATCACTTCTGCAAGTTGTGTCTAGGTGGAAAATTGCTCATTCCTGACAGAGCTACTGGTGGGAACATTACTCCTGCTTTGTGCAATTCTCCCAGCCTTCTCTGGTGATAGTAGTGGGGATTCAGCCCAAGCAGGCTCAGCTGAAGGTGTCATTGATAGTGATTGTCTGCAAGGTATGGCTTTCCATGGTGGCTGCTGTATTGAAATATAAAATAAATGATGAAAAACAGCATAACAAACAACTCTGCAGCATACTGACAAGTATTATAGTACATACCAGGGGTTTCACTTTCTTCCTCCTGTCAGCAAAGTTGGACTAGAAGATACTTCTGCTGATCACTGTAGCAGTGTCTGTACTGCTCTCCAGTTCACCAGTTCAGGGACTATTAGTGGGATTTGGCTAGACAGTGACAGGTATCTACCTTATATCAGGGATCCTCATAGTAGTCGTCATGCAAATGGTCCTGGTGGTCTCTTTGTCAGAACAACAGGAAGATTTTTGGACTCCTGTGATCAAAACCACCAGAGTTCCCTACATGATTTGATGCAATTGGAAGCCATGGACACACTCTAAATGTCATATCAGATAATTGTGGGTGGCAGAACATGATCACACCTATTTCCCATTCTGAGAAAAGCCAGACAATGCAGAGAAACTTGGTGGTGTGATCAGTGGCAGTATGTGAAATCGACCTTGCCATTCTGAATATGTTCAAAAGGGAATGGAAGGTATGAAATATATCACTCACTGATGTATCCTTAAAGAATACAGTAAAACTAGTATACAGGCAGTGTTCCTTACAGCTTCTATTCCCAGCATGGATAAAAGATGAAATTTAGGGAACTTCCATTCAACATTAAGATGCCTACTCATGCATAATGCACCTTAAGTTATTCTGAAATGTTCACAACACTGTTCAAACCTGTATATGAGAATAAACATTGATGTATGATGTATAGAGTGGGCAAATCAGATACATTCATGAGCTGACCCCTCATTTGCATAATCATTGTGCATAGAGGAAAGGAGCACAATGTAAATCCTAGTGGCTGCAGATAGGCTCATTGCACTATGGAAGAGCAAATAGAGCACTGATTAGTGAAATATAAGATCATAAGAAATTACTAGGCTATTGACCCAGAGGTAATTTTAACCCTAGCCATTTTGATCCAATGTAATAACACAAAAGTACTAGTCAATAATCAAAACTGCATTTAGTGATGACTGCCCATGTCCAGGGGAGTTGTGGGTGATATCCCTGGTAAGAATTTATGGTGTTCCATCCACTCATCAGGTTCCTCTTGAACAGTGTCATAGAAGTGCTCTCTTTCACATGAATTGGTAGCCGGTTCTAAAGACACAGCAGATGCTAAGAGATAAATTTGTCCCTCCAGTATGTTCTATTTAAGTTGCAGGCCATATTTATGTCCCTGGAATGGGTAGTCCTAGACCTATGTGATTTATGGATATGCAGTAAATTCATTAAGTTTGGGTGTTGGGTTGCTCTGTAGGTGAGGCCTAAGCTCTCCTAAGAAATCTATATGATATGGAGTATAGTGACAGAGATTTTAGTTGGTCCATGTAAGGCACATGCTGGAGGCCCTTGATATTCTTTGTTAGAAACCTCCGAGGTCTCTCTAATTGCTGTAGGTGCTTAGTACTGTACATACCAAATGGGGCATTATACTCAATTATGGGCCGGATAAGTGCCAAGTATAGGGGGCGTTATAACCTTTTTTGCTCTCAAGGTGATATGTTTACTAATCAAGTAAGCTATGTGAAAAGCTTCCCTTACAACAGTAGACACATGGTGGTCAAAGTAAGGTCATGGTCAACCTCTGATCCCAGGTCCCGTACCACTTCATGGGTACTTAGGCTATTGTTATTGATTTGATAGTGTGAATGGACATTGTTTTTCCTGAAGGGAATGAAGATGCATTTCTTTGCATTCAGTTTGAGACCATGATTAATACACCAGTTGTTGGTCTGTATGAGACCCTCCTAGAGTATACTGTCATAATTTGGTGATTCAATGATTGCACATAGTTTTCAGTTGTCTGCAAACTTGATCAACCCTAACCCTTTAGTTTTGACTTGAAATTCTGAGAAGTATATACCAAACAGTAGGGGCCCAAGCACTGAACCCTGTGGCACCCCACTTGTAATAGGTCAGCTGGTCAATGTGGAGTCACCCACTTTGATAGTGTATGTCCAGTTTGTGAGACAGTTGGCAACCCGTGCTAGAACAAAGGGGTTTACATTCAGTTTGCTAAGTTTATCACTAATGCCTGAATGTGGAATTGTCTCGAAAGTCTTTGCTAAGCCGAGGTATGCTGCATGCACAGATCTGCCCTCACCAATGGCCTTGGTCACACTTTCAAAGAAATCCACCAGATTTAACAGGCAGAATCTGCTGTTCACAAAGTCAAATTGGATAGGATCTAGGGGATTAAAGATCACCTATGTCTTTATTTATGAGTTCGATAATGAATTGTTCCATGGTCTTACAGATGAAGCTGGTCAGGCTTATAGGTCTAATTCCCTGGGTCTATTGTTAGGCCACCTTTGTGGAGGGGAATAACTGTAGCTGTTCTCCATTCCATAGGAACAAAGCCTGTGGTTAGGCTATGATTGAAAATATACTTATTGGTGATGCTAGTGCATGCTTTAGCCTGTTTAGAAGACAGCCTGAGATGTCATCTGGCTCCAGAGAGGCCATGTTCTTTGCCCTGGACAGGGCTTTGAGGACCTGCTCTTCAGATATGTAAGGTGGGCAGAAGTTTGGGGGAGTGTTTGTTGTAAGTTAGGACTGGATAATGAAGTGAAATATTTGCCAAACCTATCCGCTAGCAAGTTCCCTATCTCTGTGGAGTCAGTGTGTGTGAAACCATTGGCCACCAGTTCTGCACATACTTTGGTCCTATTCTTTAGGTTTTGTACATAGCTGTAAAAGGCCTTATGGTTATCCATGCAGTACTTGCTAGGTTTCTTACAAAGGTGCTCTTGGAGGATTTTACATGTTGTCTTATTTGCCTGTTAAGGCTGAGGATGGTGCTTTTTCATTGTCGGGTCTTTGTGTTCTTGGACAGCAACTTTTTGCATTTATTGTAGAGTTTGTTGATGCTGGAAGTCCACCACGGAAGCTTGATTTTATCTGGGGCTCTGGCTTTGATTTTATGCAAGTGACTGACAGGGCTTTAGTGTATGCTTCGGCATAGTTATCAGTTTCAGCTTGGGGTGGGGCATGGAATGCATTCATACCTTCTCCTATGTGGGTATAGTTTACCGTGGTGTAGTTTTTTATTCTGATTTTATGCATTGTGAGTTCTGGTGATAGTGTCAGTTTGAAGGTGACTGATTTGTGGTCAGTTTTAACTAACGAGGGTCCAACAGTTGCAGCAGTGCACCTGTTTGAAATGTTGGTGAAGACCAGATCTAGAATGTTTGTTCCTCTTGTCAAGGTATGGACAATTTGCTCCAGGACATTTGAATTCACGAAGTCAAGGAACTTTTGTATTAGTCAGTTTGGGCTAGAATAGGTTTCCCAGTTGATGGTTGGATAATTGAAATCCCCCATAACCAGTGTGCTCGGTAAAATTTGGATTGTCTTCAGTTTGGTTAAGTAGGTTTCATGGGTGTCATGATCCATGGAGTGGGATCTATAACTGGCTCTGACTTAAATGGGGGTGTTATCCACCATAACCAGGACCTGGAGTAACTCTATGAAGTTGTCCAGTCTAACTAGATGTGAGGTGAATTTATCTGTAATATAGATTGAAACACCACCTGCTTTGGTTTCACATGTTCATTTTGCAGTCTATAGGTGAGAAAGGGATTGTAGCTTTGCAGAGCCAGGGTACTCTCTTAGGCCTTAAACCAGGTTTCTGTGACTGCACAGACATTTACATCTTCTGGTGAAAAAAGTGCTTCCAGGGAGTGCAGTTTTTGGTTTAAGCTCCTAGCATTTAGCAGCATGACCCTTATTTTCTTCTGATTGGTTAGTTTCATGTTGGTAATGTTTTCAAGACTTTGCCTAAAAAAGGCACTATGGAGGAGGCAACAGCCTTTGTCAGCAGCTGAAAAACTAGAGGAGCCAGGTGCACACTGTCTCTGGCAAAGCAACAAGTTTTGTCGACCATGGCTTCCCAGACAGACAGGAACTGGATCCCCTTGGAATGACACAAAAAATCTAAGCCAATTATTGAAATCAATCATTTTTTTGTTTATACTGTGGTATTATTCTAGGTGAGGGTAGTATGCTGCTCAAGGCTAGGGACATTCCTGCCTGGGACACATACTCAGAGAGCTTAACCATGTTTCTCTTCATATAGTCCAGTGAGGTATGTCATAGGTCATTCACACCAACATGAACTATGACAGAGTCATGATGGTACTTGTTGCTGAGAGACCTGAGTGCATGCATTATTTGGTGAATCCTGTCACCAGGCAGGCAGATGACCATGACATTCTCCTTGTCAAACGTGGTGAGTGGGACATCTGTGTGACTCACTATTGAGTCTCCAATGATAAGAAATGTTTTTTCTCACCTCATGACCACAACCTCATCATATGATAATTAATCATTCGATGTCAAATCATGATAACTACAATAATACATCAATACAAAATTGATCTCTAAACATAAATATATTGTTTGTCAGAACAGTTTGTAATAACTGACAAACATTCTCTACATCTCTTCCTGATAGTCAGTCTCAGATCTCAAAAAACTTCTTATAGCTTCTAAACCATAATAATTCGGTATGACTGTGAATCTATGTAATAGGTAAAAATCTAAAAGGGGATAACACAAGCAACAATAATGAGATATAGGAATATGAATGGATAGTTAGGTTTGCCACAGATAAATATGCAGGAAGCAATGCTGCCATTAGTTTGAAACCAATTTTAATAAAAAAGCAGATGCAGTATAAATGATGAAATATTTTAGAATTGTGTTTATATAATTATGTAAATTATCATGATTTGACATCACATGATTTAATTATCATGTGATGAGGTTGTGATTATGTGATTTTAAATGAATATAAAAGTGGAATGTAATTTTTGATTTTATTGTTGCACTGAGGAAGGGCCAAGCCCAAAAGCTTTGCTATTTGTGTTATTGCTGTTTATGCCATTTGTTTTATTAAATTGAGTTCTGACATTCTTTGTCGAAGTTTTATTTTTATTCGGTTTCATGATTACTTTAGCCCAAGTTCACCACTATTTTATCCTTTTTTTGTGGTTTACTATCGTAATGTTGAAGTGGGTTCGGTCAAACCCACTTTAGTTGAAGTCCAGAGGCCAAACGGCAACAATGTTGAACCCGACATTGTTGAAGTAGGAATCTCACCCCTATCTCGACCCATGTTAAAGAACATTCTGAGGTTGAAGTTGAGTCATATTTCGACAATGTTGGAATTCAACATTGTCACTTTCGCGCACGTCGGGTGATGAACCCATCATTTGATGGTGTTCGGTTCAACCTTAATATAGTAAACCGTTTTTTTTTGTTTAGGTTGAGGACTGTTGTCACTAGGGGTGGTTTTTCAGAAACTATCATGAAGGAGCTTGGCAAGTGGTTATTTCTGCCTAGGTTTTAAGGTGAAAATTTTGAATTTAACTGTCTTGCTTTGGCGCACAATTGTACGCAGTGTGCAGTGCTGTGCTATGCACAAACAAGCAGAAACCTGCTAAGATGCACGGCTTAAATACCAGAAGCTAAAACTTGAGGGAAAAAAAATTCTAACAAAATTCAAAAGGACCAGTGAGGATGCTTATCCCAAACCCTAGACTGGCCTCCCTTTACCACTCAAGTTTACCACTCAAGTGCCAGTCAAACGCAATTCTCTCATAAAAGTGAAGGTAGACTCCTTCCCATCCAAGATGGCCTGTAAAACATATTCAGAACAAACAAACCACTACAAAGAGTTCCTGAAACAGCAGGCTTGGAGCTGAACTATACTACAGCAACTAGCTATCCTAGTTTCAGTGGGAAACACTAAAGAATATTTAACACAGCAGGAAAACAGCAAATAAGACACTGAAAAATGTTCAAAATAGCAGAAAATCAGCCAGGGTGCTCTAAAGAATGATTTAAACAGTTAACAGATTAGTTAATTAAGTACTGCCTGGTTGGGAAAAAGAGCAGGCAGAACAGATAGCTTTAAAACAGTACGAGTAAATACTTAAACAGTAGAAACAGCAAAAAAAAATGATTTTACAAGCACGGTGTTGCAGGCAATTGCAGTATAACAATGTAGTTTAGTACACAGTAAACAAATACAGTATAAAAGTAGGCAGCAGGCAATAAAAACTGCAGTAAATAGTATAAATAAGCAAAAAAACAGGCAGCTTATGTTTTTTGGAAGCTCAGAAGCCTCTAGTCCTCTGGTATCTCAACTCAGAGTTGTAGCTGGTAGCCCACCTCAGTTCAGCTCAGTACAAACAAGCAGAAATGTGCTTAGATGCAGGGCCTAAACATCAGAAGTTCAAACTTGAAATAAAACTCTAACAAAATTCAAAAGGACCAGTGAGGATGTTTATTCCAAGGCCTAGACTGGTCTCCTTTTACCAGGCAGATGCCAGTCAAACACAGTTCTCTCACAAAAGTGCAGGTAGGCCTCTTCCAATCCAAGAGAGCCTGGAAAAGATACTCAGACCAAACAAACCACTACAAATAATTCCAGAAGCAGCAGACTTGGATCTGGACTAACTACAGCTACTAGCTATCCTAGTTTCAGTTGGAAATACTAGAGAATATTTAACACAGCAGAAACATAGCAGTGAGAAACTAGGAAAACATTTAAAACAGCAGGAAATTTACCAGTAAGTTCTAAAGAATGATTTTAACAGTTAACAGATCAGTTAATTAAGTACTTCTTGGTGAGGAATACCAGACCAGGCTAAACGGATAGCTTTAAAACAGTGAAAAAATACAAGTAAATACTTAAACAGTGGAAACAACAAAAAAGCTTGCTAAACAGTGAAAACAGCAATACAATTCAATTTTACAGGCACATTGTAGCAGGCAATTGTAGTATAACAGCGCACATGAAAAAGCTGTTTGATTGTAACAACAATACTAACAGATTAAGGTAAGTGCAACATTTTCTTAAAACTTCCTTTGCTGGATTAGTTAGCTGAAGTATTCAATGTGGTGGTAGGGACATAGAAACAATACTAGGTAAATGTACACTTTTAAGTCAAGACCTGTAAAAAAGTCTTGCCATAGTTTTCAAATGCTTAGTAGTGCCCACTTCTTAAATCAAGCAGATCTGCATAGGATAACCCTGCTGTAGATTTATGTATACCCATCCAATAATTAAGAATAATCTTAAAGGCAGATAAAGTAGTACTTTGCTTGAGTTGTAGTCATAAAATATTCCATAGGCTATATGTTAAGCTACAAATGTATCCCTCCAGCAAGTCATGTTTATTTGTTGGCATAAAGTTAGGCCCCTATTGTAGACACATCTTTCATTGCATAAAAATGCAATACAAGTCACCTCAGATCAGCTGGTAGACTTCTGAATATAAGGAGAGCCAGGGGATAGTGGGGCTAAAAATCATTGAGGCTTTTCCATTTGAACAATCTGCTTGGACTTGTACATACCAGAAGGGGCATGGTATTTGATGATAGCTTTGTTATGGGAAGAGTATAGTGATAAGATGACTTCATTAAATCTTGAAAATATTCCCTTGGAATTAACTTGGCAAGATAGAAGAAGCTCCACATTATGGTGAAAATATGGTGATGAAATGAGAAAGACTTAACCACATAAGCACCCTGGTCTCAGTCTCTTTTGACTGAATTTGCTTGAAGAGAAAAAACACTTATAGCATATGATGTTGGTGCAACATTCTTGTTGAGTGCTAGCTACTTTGATGTTCTTTCTCACATTTAAACTGAGATCAGTTCTAGTACACCATGAACATAGGTTCATAGATTAGGTTCATAGATTAGTACTAAGCTAACTGCCCTTGTGAGCCATTTTAAGCCTAGCCAATTATCCCTTGTGAGACTCAAACCCCACACCTTGTGTTTGTAAGGCAAACGTCTTAACCATTAGGCCACCCTCCTCTTAATATCCCTTTTCTGGAGTAGTTTAAAATCAGCCATCAAGAAATTTGGTCAACCACATTTCAGGGGTATTGACTTGGATGTCTACTAGTTAAATGCCAGTAAGAAAGAGAGAGACTAGTACCTATTCATGCAGTTTCCACCAGCAACAATTTTACGTTCAGAGAGAGTACAGGCAACTTTCACTGCCTGGTATCTGAAGGATATCCTATTTACAATATACTGGCCAATGGAGGGAGTTTACATTATATTTGTCTAACTTTTGAATAATACTAGCATGGGGTATTATGTCAAGATAAGATGAGAGACCAGTACTTATTCATGCAGTTTCCACCAGCAACAATTTTACGTTCAGAGAGAGTACAGGCAACTTTCACTATATGTTATCTGATGGATATCCAATTTGTAATATACTGGCCAATGGAGGGAGTTTACATTATATTTGTCTAACTTTTGAATAATACTAGCATGGGGTATTATGTCAAAAGCTTTGGCCAAGTTGAGATAATCAGATTGCACAGACTGACTACTGGCCATAATGTTTTTAACCTTTTCAAAGAGGTTTACTAGGTTTAGGAGACAGGGTCTGCCCTTCACAAAGCCAGAGTGGGGTCTAGACAGTTTAAGTTGCCTTTGTCTACATAAATGAGTTCTGCCTGATATATTACATGACTTTGCATATAAGGCCGGTGAGGCTGATGATGGGCCTATAATTACCTATGCCTGCAGACAGAGGTCCACCTTCTTCAAAGGAATCATGGTGTCTGTTCTCCAAGCAACAAGGATAAACTTTGTTGATATGTTGAGGCTGAGCAATTTAAGTAAAGGCTCAGACAGTGCATACTTGGAAATGCAGTTTTTTATGTTAACTGGTTACTTAGAAATATTATCTTTAGCCTTTATCATGGATTTTAAGACTTCGAAGGTAATTCTAGAGCAAACTAAATTTTTAGGGATAGTGTGCATAACAATGTGGGTAGGTGTGGTAAACTTAGCTCATAATGTATATGCAAATATATCGGTTATATCCTTGGAAACAGTGCCTGATATTACTATGGATGGGTTCAGTGCATTCTTGAACATTATCATTTAATCTCCTGACATAGTTGCAGAAAGATTTATATTTTTCTTTGGTTTCTCTAGTGACTTAAAGTTCATACCCTGCTTTACATTTTCTAATAGTGTTATTAAATTCCATGCTGGCATGTTTCAATGTGGTCCTTAGAATAAGAAGACTAGCATTTCTTGCAACTTTTCAATATTTTCCTTCTTTTGGTATACAATTTATTATTTCAGGAGATCAATTAAAGAATATTATTACTGGATTTATATTTACATTTTGGGTGGCTGGGTACTGCTTTTTTTATGCAGCTATTTAAGTGCTGGTAGAAGTCATATGTGAATGTTGTACCACTTTCAGCTGGGTCTATTTGCATGAGACTATTGGGATTTTTGATTTTGGCTTCTACAAGCTAAAGTTGATTTGCCTGGATGAATTCTCTAAAGATGATTTGACAGTAGGTTATCGCTAGGACAGACAAAGATAACTGACTTATGATCAAATTTAATTAATCTTGCCATCACTGACTTTACTAAGAGATGTAACTCATCAGAATATCAGTCTCAGAATTTGAAAAGAAACTATCCCAAATAAATAAAAACAAATACAGTAAATAAATGCTGACAGTCCAACAGTTCAAGATAAACTCCTGGACTTGGAAGCTAGAGGTAGGTGAAACAACATTCTGATAATAGGAGTACCTGAAACGTTTGATGCCACTAATATAAGCAAACCATTAAAGATATCTTAACTACCCTTCACAGTGATTCAACTTTAACAGGTAATTAACAAGTAACCTAATTATTTAAAGAGCTCAGATTGTATAATCAGGTCTCACTCTTATGATGCTCGACAAACATGTGTAAAATTAAGTTACAAAAACATTTCACACATCCTGAGAGCAGCCAAAGTTAATAAATTGTTCCTTTGGAAAAGTCATAAAATATCTGTAGCCCAGGATCTTCCTCCCAATTATAAAAAAAATATTGTCATAGACTCCTTCTGTTTTGTGCTTCCTCAGTAAACTCCAACATAAAATTGCAAATGTTGTGGCCCTCCAAATTATCTCTTACACTCAAGGGAGAAAAATACCAAGTAAATACGCACGAAGAAACAAAATTTTTGTTTAAACCACTTTTCAACTTCTCTCTGAAACTGAACTGTATCAGAACCTCCCTTTGAGCTTCTTAGGGGATTTCAAGGCCTAAACAGACTTGTGATATCAGCAACTCCTTAGAAGAAGGCATCATCTCTTTTCTTTCCATCTTCATTAGAAGCCCTCCATACTGACTACATATTGTGTAACAGCATTGGAAATCTATGCTCTATAAATAGGAAGTAAATGCATTTATAATTTTCCATTTGTTTGTTTCATTTCCTGTCAAGCAAATTCTGGTGAATGATCACTCTGTGACCAAACAGATTGAAACAGACGGACTTTCTCATTAGCAGATACTTAGGTTTGCATAAATCAAGTACAATATGAAAGCTTATGACTAGTTTTCATATTACATTTAATAATCAGAAATATAACATTTTAAGTAGTTGTATGTACTTTTTGTGTGCCTAGCTCAATTATTCCTTTATTACAGGGACAGGCTATCAGGTAGTTCATGCTTAATGTGTTATGTTAGCTTGTAAAAACTTTGAGGATATTTATTTTAATTCACAATTGGGCTTAATTTAAATGTTTGCCTATTCATACTTAATATTAGAAAATCAGCAGTGGCATTTTATTACTTGTTGCTGAGGCTAACTAATGCTATTATTCTAGATTTTTATTCTTCATCTTATTTTAGGTGTATTAAGGTGAGGTCTGATGGGGAACGGGTTTCTCAGCATTGACTTTCACATGATTTGTTCTTTGCTTCTAATGTGAATATATGCATGCAAAACAGCTTTACTACTACAGCTTGCTAATATGTTCCAGTACATTTCTCCTTGCTAAACATCATAGAATTACTCATGGTTAATAATAATTTAAATGTAATCTATTTCTCATTCATTATAATTTATGCATAACTATATTTGTTAAAATTTGGAATTTTAAAATGATTTAAAATATAAATAAGAGGAAACCTATTTCCATTTGCTTTATATGTCGACATCTAATATAAGTTTCATACAAGAAACTCAAATGACTAGAAGACAGTGGTAGCATTGTAGGAAAAATGGATAAACTACTCTAAATTAGCTGGGAATTAAAGTAATAGACAAGATATAGATATCATAATCAAGAATCCTTTTCTTGGCAATGCTTTGGATTTAGGACATGATAAGTGCCTTTGTTGAAGGTTGAACTTTGAGCTGGCACCTTGGCATTCGTCAAAATCTACTGCCAACCATTAGCGGACCGGAGTTCCGCTGTGGCGACCCCTAACCGGGAAAAGCTGAAAGACAACAACAACCAGTGACGTATGGTATTACATTACATGCTTACTACAATTGTTAATTAAGTCTACTCTACTATTTATTTTATATGCTGCCTGTACAAAGCTGACTGTATTCTTCCCTCAAATATTACATTTTTTGAATAAGCTTAAAAATTATTATAAAATTATCAGTGGTGACTGGAACACAATAATTGATTCAAGCTGTGATAGATCACACCAGCTAGCTAAATTGATCTTAGTGAATCTCAACATATATTTCATATTAAGACAGAATTGAATTAATCTAATCCGGTGCGATTTGCTTCTCTTCAAACAAATTTACCTATTATTCACTTATATATAAATCATGGCAAAAGGGTTGAATATTTTTTTTTTAATTTCTAATACTCTTTGATACATTTCTTAATGAACCCAGATACCATTCCAAGATACAACTTTCTTTAAGATTTGATATTGATCTTACCTCGCATCCAAGAATGATTAATTGGATGCTTACCCCTTCCATTTTAAATTGCCAGGAGATAACTGATGGTATAAGCTATCACTAAAAAGGCTTTCTTTCAAACAATCTCTTGAAATAGTATTAACATTGACATTCAATAGGCCTCCTTTAACACCTAACTAATGAGATATTTAGTAACTATTTCTGTGTATCATACAAAAATAAGTAAAAAAAGAAATATATATGAAAAAAGAACTTATGAATTTAAAACAACAACTATCACAAAATTACAATCCAATTATAGAAAATAAGATTAAAAATGCAATAAACAATTAAAGTTAGTATATCTCTCTCAGCTATCATGGCATGAGGGCTTAGTTCTTGTCAAAGTCCTAAGGGTTTGGCATAATGGTTAATATGTTTACTTCCTAGACACAAGATACAGGTTTGATTCCCTCCTTTGGAATGTAAATTGGTTAGGCTTAAAATACAATAAAAGAGCAGTTAGCCTAGTACTTGCCTGGGAACGTATAACAAATATCTGAGCTACAAGAACTTTGGGATTAAAACTGTTGCATGACTGCACCTTCTTTTTGAATTTTCTACATTTAAGTTTGAGATATTTCCATTGTGTTTTTATTTTTATTTATTTATTTTTTGTATTATTATATTATATTTTATTGTATTTTAAACTTTATTTACTGCAATTCTTTACTTGAAGTCTTAACAGTTGTTGGTTAGAATCAGTTAGGAAACATTCCTTTTGCATACATTGATTGAATAAGAATTAGATCTGGCAAATTAGTTGAAGGAGCTTAGAGACAGTTTTCTTACTTAAGGTATTTACCTACATTCCTTTTTAGCTACAAGAACTGTGAGTTTAAAACTGCTGTATGACTGCCTTGATTTTTTTCCCCACCCATCTATCAAATTCTTTTTATACTATTAAACTTGGTACCTTTTTAGCTGCCCACCCTTCTTGTAAATTAAAGTTTGAAAAACACTTGCAGTGCTATTTCTATTGGACACAGTTCAAACTATAAGAAATGCCCATTAGACTTTTAAAGCTCAAGTTAAGCTTCTGCTTCATATAATCCTACTTCAACTAATGCACACTGAAATATTCAGAGTTTAAATCTGAATTGTGTATTGTTATTTCCTGTGTTTTACTTGTCTAAACAAAAAGTCAACTGTTTGCATTTTTGCCTTGGTCTGGGACATTGGTATTGTAGTATCTCTCACAGCAGTGAGAAATGAAAGAGGTGGCAGGATCTGAGCCTTGTTTATTTCATTTCTACTGTTTTTTACTGTTTGTATTTTACTTGGTCTGCCTGTCTTACTCTTGTACTATAACTCACAATAATGAGAAAATTGTGAATTGCTGCAGGATACAAGCCTTGTTTAGTACATTTCTACTTTATTTTTCTGCTTGCATTTTATTTGGCCTGTGAACTTTAGTCTCCTCTTGTAGTATAAAAAAATCAAAAACCACCGCCCAAGGGTCCGTGTTCCTGCGTAAATGAATAAATAAAACAAAACTAATACACAAACACAGGAACCAATATCGGCAGAACAATACAGTCCACATACACAGTTCCCAAAAACTTCTAGCCACAAGAAGAGGCAGTTGTCAGTTCATAATATATGAGTAGAAACTCCAATTGCATAAAACTTTCTATTTATTGGTCCATGTACAAACTCGGCAAGCGCTTTCACCCTACTGGGCTTCTTCAAGCCAAAAACAAAGGCAAATTCAAAGTAGCCAATAAATAATCTCCTAACAATGACATCACTTCCTAAGAATTAATTAATCACTAATATAAAGTTCAGTGCTCAAAAACATAGTTAAAATAACATAAAATCAAAGGCAATATATGTTTCTCGATCAATGGTACATTGCAATAGATACGCATACCATCGCTAAATATTTTCACTTATAAAACTTGCAGTTTCATTTCAAAATTCATTCATAACACACTAAATATAAATATATAAAAAACATATAATAATACATATAAAATATGTATAAAAAATGAATAAATAAATAAATAGACTAGTTATACAGTAGAGCAGACCTCAAATACCCTCCACACTAAACCTTCAACCTTCTTCCCTTCAACATAGGCTTTAAGGGCACCCTCTCGTTCAACCCAGAGGGCCAATCTGCTCTTGTAGTATCACATTTCTCTGTTTATACTTTACTTATTTTGGGAACCTTGGACTTGTTGTGTCAGTCACAAGAGTGAGAGAATTGTGAATTCCTGCAGGATTTGAGCACAATATATACAATTATACTGCATTTTTACTGTTTATTGAATTACTCCTCTTTAACTCATCAACTATAACCTGTTCTGAGCTATGCAGCAGTGGTTTGAATTGCCTGTATAGAAGCAGGAAACTAACGTTGTAATTTTCCATATAAATCTTTCTGTCCTATTTTCTCAAGTATCTAGGTGTATGTAAATTAACTAGTTACCCAGCTGAGAAGCATTACCCCAAGACTGTTAGTTTATATCAATTCTAGGTATTTCCTACCAGTGCAACAATTCCATATCTCAAATGCACCACGCTTCCCAGATCACAAAAAAGAGGATCCACAGCCATGCATATGCATTTTTCTACTGCCTCTGTAGCCAGCCTGGTGGAAATGGCCATTCTGACAAAATGTAGCAATTGTCTCATGTTTACTCACAATCACCTTATTCTTAAGCAGACTGGCACAGTATGTGAGATATGTAATCACACTATGTCTTTGAAGGCAAAGCTCTTGCATACAGGCACTGATATCTCTAAACAGTTTGCCAGTAATATACACAAACGACATCATCTACTTATCAGACACATAGACTAACATATGCTGAGACTCCTAAATGCAATCTACCCAAACCTCAAAGACCTCCCATATGCTGACCTCAGTAAAGTCCTGACCACTCTATAAAGAGAACACTCCACAGGACATATACAACCACATCTCACAATGTCTCAACCTCTAAGCCCTCTAAGAGTCTATTGTATGATACACTGATGTCCCCTACACCACGTTGAGCAAGGAGACAGTTACCTTTAGTTGCCTATCAGGGGCAAGGATCCACCAGATCACATGTGCCCTCAAGACATTGAGCCACAGGTACCCATAATCCATGTGGGTGTTAATGACCTGAAAAGTTCCTCCATACACTATATGAAGAAAGACATGATAAAGCTTTCAGATTATCTGTCCCAAGCAGGTATGAGTCCTGTATTGAGCAGCATTGTACCTTCTCCAAGGATAATACCATAATATAAACAGAAGATGATTAACTTTAACAATTGACTTAGTTCCTGGTGTCATTCTAAGGGAGTCTAGTATATTGATCAGATTGGGAGGACATGACTGACAAACCAAGCTGCTTTGCCAGGGATGGCCTGCATCTGTCCACACTAGAAATTCTGATATTGTCCAAGACATTATCCACCCGTATAGTGCCTTTTTTAGGCAATGCCAGTCTGAAAAACATTCCAAAATAGTAAAGCCTACATAAGATAAATTAAAGGTGTTACTGCTCAATGCTAGGAGTCTCAAAAAGAAGTTCAACACCCTGGAGGTGCACCTCAACCTGGAGAGTGTCTACATTGTAGCAGTTATTAAGATGGTTTAAAGCTGTTGAAGGCACCCTGCCAGTACAAGCCTGTAATGCCTTCCAAACATAGGTTCATAGATTAGTACTAAGCTAACTGCCCTTGTGAGCCATTCCAAGCCTAGCCAATTATCCCTTGTGAGACTCAAACCCTGCATCTTGTGTTTTAAGGCAAACACCTTAACCATTAGGCCACACTCCCAACATTTAGATATGTTACCACACAAGAAGGTACAACAGATGGAGGTTTATCCAGGGACAGCTCATGCTATAGGACTGCAGGACTTCAGCCCTCCCACCTCTGTATAAAAACAAAAAAGTAAACATAAAACATGAAAAAGAAAACATCTGTAAATTAAAATAAAAAACATGTGCACACAGACTGCTTTGACAGCAGTCTGGATAGACGGGAAAGCAGAGATCCCCTCAAATGCCCAAAAGTCTGTGCGGCACATTTCACATTGGATTTATGTGTGTTTTGTGACTTTTGTTTGCGTTGGCTATACTGTCATTCCACAGGTAAGAGTGTGTGTGTGTGTGTGTGTGTGTGTGTAATGCCCCAGTTGCTATATACTGGTGGCTAGAGAATACATCAGGCTTGAACCCTGTATTTTGGATGCAGATGACAAGGCCTGAATTCCCTACCCACCACCATTTATAAGAATTTTGCAGATTTTTGCCTCATATTTGTTCTGCTCTGTTCCTCATAAAATCTGTGATTTCTATATTTTTGTTATACAATGATGCAGTTGGTGGTGCAGGGGTGGCATTGTTGCCTGACTGCTGCAGACTTTCTGGTTTGATTCTTGGCTGGGGTGCTTTCTGTGTGGAGTTTGCTTCTGTTCCTCATAAAATCTGTGGTTTCTGTATTTTTGTTTCCTTACACAGTCAGTGGTGCAGTGGTAGCATTGTTGCCTGACAGTTATAGCTTTGTTGGTTTGATTCTATGCTGGGGTGCCTTTTGTGTGGTGTCTGCATGTCTTCTCATCTTACAAAGATGTGTCTGGAGTGTTTGTGCCTGTGCTGAAAACTGGCTTTTGTTCTATGTCAGACTTTCCTGGTTAACAAATGTTAAATAAATAAAAATGACAAGACATTTGAATTTCAGACCATGTTCTTCAGAAAGTACATGGTAACACAAAACCTTTTATTCTAGCAATTGTCTAAGTTTATAAAATGGATATTTGAAATGTGTCTTTATTTTTTGGACTGTGTTCCCCATTATTGGCATCATCCATGTTTTTTGTACTAAGCTTGAGAGCTATGGTAAGAACTGAATTCACAGAATATGTTTGTGGGCTGTATTCCCCCATTACTGGCTTTGTCCAGGTGTTTTTTGCTAAGAGGTTGAGAGCTATGATGAGAACTGAATTTATTAGGCACAGTGGTGGAGCGGTTAATGTTGTTGCCTCACCAGCAAGATGTTCTCCGGTTCGATTCTCAGCTGGGGTGCCTTCTGTGTGGAGTTTGCATGTTTTTCTCTGTGTTTGTGTGTGTTTCTTCCCACATTCCAAAAACATGTGATTGGAGCATTTCTCCATGGGCATCTGCTGAAAATAGGCTCTGTGGAACCTAGTTGAACTTTCCCAGTCAATAAATACTAAATGGTAGCCGTTTAACTTTGTCTTCCTCTCTTTCACAAAACAGCTGATTTGGCATAGTGGTATGTTGCTCTGACTGATTTGCACAGGGTCCTGGGTTTAATCCTTGGTAGTAAAATGTTTGGTGGCAACATGACATTTTATTCTAGCAACTTTCCAACATTATACAAGCAATGTTTAAAATGTGTCCCTGGTTATTCGGCTTTTGCCCCCCCCACCTCCCAATAAATGTTGGCTTTTTCCAGATTTCTTGTGCTGCAAAGTTCAGAGATACAGCTGAGTGTCAAGTAGATTTTACAAGAAGCTGAGAGCTGCAGGGAAACAAAAGTGTAGTGCTGCCTATGCTTAGTCAACTTTTATTGTTAACAGCACAACAGATAGTATAGTTGCTTTTTGATGCAGAAGGCTGTGGGTTCTACTCCCACAGTAGGTACATACATTGCTGATACTCTACTGTGTTGTAAAGGGGGGGTGGATGCTGCAGTCCTTGTTGGTGAAGATACCTAGTAACTATGAACCTGTTATCAGTTTGCCATCCATTCCCTATTGCAATATTACTAGTTTATCATTTTTTTAATGCAACATAGGCAATTTAGTCCTCAAGGGCAACAGGCACTTTATTTGTAGATGAAACAATGAAATGTAAAGTTGTTTGCTAGCAACAACCTCATTAGTTACAGATTTCTTTAATGTGGAATTATTTAGATGACTTTTACTACTTCAGAGATTGTACTTATTTACTGATACTGGTGGACTATAGAAGTTTGAATAGACTTTTATGATGAAAATGTTCTGAATTGGGCAGTTTTGTCATTATTGGTGCATGCATTTTGTGTCATTGTTTCCTGGAAAAATGTTCAAAACAATAAATTTAAAATGCTCTCTAACAACTGTACTGTATTGTTCAAGGAATATAATTTAATACAATCAGGAAGGTGTATCAAAGAGCATGTGTATGTTTCGTATGCAAGGGACCTATTATTTGAAAACAGCCCAAAGTTAATCTTTATCTGCCACTGGCAAAATATATTTTCTTTGAATGTGGGTTTCAATGTTGTTTCCATGAATGTGAGTTTCAAGGGAAGAGAAGTTTTAATGCTAAGTCTATTTTCATTGTGAGACTGCATTGCTTTGTTTAACAGATATTTATTAGTGTTTGTGCTGTAAAATGCAAAATAAAACTTTCAAATAAAATCCAAATCATTGCAGAAGTAAATCAGTATGCACATTACAGTGTTTATGGTAAATGGGGTAAAATAACAAGGAATGGGACATTGGAATGGCTGCAGGTGGGAGGCTCCATTCGACCATGATTTTTGTGAGGGGGAAGTGCAGAAAACTCAGACAGCCTTAGCTGAACTACACCTCTCAACTGTCCAGATTTTTGCAGAATGAATAGATTTTTCCTTCTTATTTTTGATTTGTTCCTCATAAAATATGTGTTTTTTGGCAAGTCATTTAGGAATGACAGACATTAAGTTACAGATGTCATAACCTTCAGAAAAATGCATGAAAGGCAAGACCTGTTATTCTATCAACTGTCTTAAGTTTATACAAGAGCAATTTTAGTACTGTTTGTATATTCCCCCAATATATTTGGCCTTGTCCAAATTTCCTGCATTAAGAGGTTGAGAGGTACATGCAAACAAATTGCTTTATAGAATTAGGTATATCCAAACTTCTCAACTGTCCCCAATTTTGGCTCAAAATGTTGCTCTCCCCCTAATAATCCCTCTGCAAAATAGCAATTTTGGAAGAAAACGTGGAGGGTTTACAATTATAAATAACTGTAATGATCAGAGTTATAGATTACTTTTATTTCATAAATGCATGTAGATTCTCTAATTTTGTCAGCTGCTCCAGTTAACAGTACTAACATTAAAAAGGTGTCCCTTCTTTGACAGGTTCTCAGCTGTATTGTGTGGTAATTTTATATTTCTGCATCACATTTTTGGTCCGTTTTTCATAAAATTGTGGTTTTCTGGCAAATTAGTAGCAAATCATTAAAGACTGAAGTTAGAAAATAATGGAATACATTTGAGTTTCAGATTTCATACCCTTCAGAAAATTCATACTAATGCAAGACCTACTACGATTCTATTATCTTTCTAGGTTTATAAGAGCAATATTTTAAAATGTTCCTTATTTTTGGGCCTGTGTCCCACTTCTATATATGGCTTTGTCCAGATTTCTTGCTCTGAGGTTGAGTGATATGAGTGTCACAGCCATCACCGTCAGTCAGGGACATTTCAAATTGTGACATACTTGTTGCACCCCATTCCCCCATGTAGTGACTCTTGATGTGTCCAAGCAAGGCAAGGAACAGTTATGCAGTGTAAAATTGCAGAGTATTCCCCCATCCAAGGTAGACACAAGTACGGCAGTGGCTTTTCATCTGTCCTTGATTTTGCATAATGTTCTGGTTTTCTGTCATATTTTTAATACTGTTGATTTATGCTTCTTATTATTCAAAAAATGCATGCTGTTGCAGTGTCCTGTTGCTCTGTTTAAGTAGCAATGCTTATGACCATCAGGTAAGCTTGTTGGAGATTGTAAGATGCAAGTAAGCTTTAATAAGCATACTGTTAAAGAATTATCAACATTGAAAGCCTTTTTTGTTGTTGCCATGCAGAGAATATTTACATAACTAGATAATGTATAGGCCTTAGGTATTGAAATGCATATGACAGTATCTGTAATAAAGGACAGGATTACAGTATTTTCAGAAGCTCATTACATTTGTTGGAGACTTGCAGTCATCTTTGCAGGCTTTACTCGTAAACTAAACAGAATGCCAATCTATCATGTGTGGTCCATAACTTGTGCATTAACGCTTTAAGCAATTTATCTTGCGCTTGTTTCTTGTTTGCTGTTCATTTTTTACTTTGATCATGTCTTCCCCATGAAACAAGTAGATAGTTGTCAGGCAGCAGGTCTTTTTTGGATAAGAAACATTTTTACAAGTGGGGGTATCACAGAGATTGCTACTTTCAGCATGTTATTTGGTAATTTTATAAAGCTGAATATAAATTATAATTAGAACTACAGTGCAAGGAGAAGTGGTTTGAGCTTAGTGCTGCTTGTTTTTTTATACTTGATTTTGACTGGCATTCCAGTAATGTATTTAAAAAGTATTTTTTTTTCATGCCTCACAACCTTTGTGTTTCCATCTAGATATTAAGTAAGCTGTCATGTAGCCAATGTACTGAAATATTTTTTTCTTCTACACTTCATTATGCCTTGATTGGACTCTCGTAATGATGGTTTGGCACCTAGGGCAGCATATATAAAGTTCCAGTTGTTATGGTTTTGAGCATAGCTCCACCCCTTTCTAGTTGGCCAAACCCATTCCCATTGGCCCCACCCATTCAGCTGTCTCCTGCAGCCCTCTTTCAATTTGAAGTCACCAGCCACCACTGGGTTTATCAATCTACACAAAAAGTAAGACTCCTCAAAATTGGTCAACACTATGACATATTTGAGCAACTTCATGTCCAGCTTTCCTTAGGAAAGTCCAATATAATATCATTGCTAACTAAAGGTCCCTGTCTATGACCCAGGATAACCATACTACATAACTGAATGTACTAGAGTTACTCATAATTCAACCCAATATCATATTCATGGGTAATTTAGCTATCCCACATAAACTGGGATGCATACACAGCCACAAGCATGCAGGCTCAAAGTTTAATGAATTTTGTCAATGCAAGCACCCCGCACACTTAATATGGCTGAAAATGTCCTGGATCTTGCACTCACAAATATGAGGGAATGCTGTGTAATGTCGTCACTGGTCAGATCAGATCAAAAAGCAGTCACCTTTAAAAAATGATAAAGGAAGTATGAAACCCCAAAACCTTTAAGAACTTTTCCAAGGCTAACTACTTTCTAATGATGGCAGTCAATACCAAAGCTAAATTCCAACCCACCTCCTAAACTCAGAATAGGATGACCTATGCTGAAGCGCTTACAGAAACCCTATTCAAGCATACAAATAATTGCATAGAAACAGCAGTTCCAAATCAAATTAAATTCAGGGCAAACTCCAAAAACAATCCACCCCCAGTGGACCCACATTATAAATTGGTTGTACAACAAGAGAAAGAAAGAAAATCTTGTTCAGAAATAGTAATCGCTATGCTCAAAAGATGAAAAGTTTCCTTATCAGTCTCAATAAGCAGCTCACCAAAGCCAACTTTGAAGCAAAGCTAGCATCCCTATCTAAGGATAAAAGTATGGCTTTTCAGTTATGTATACAACCTTAAATATGCTGAACTAATAGTGAATGGAATTTCCTATACCAAATACAGGGATATAGCAAATTTGCTGACAGATAAATTTAGTTTAAATTTCACTCAATATCACCTGCCACTCCCCCTACAGGAAATCCCCTGTACCATTTATTCCCTCCCCATCACCAAAGACCAGGTGTTCCTTGCACTCTCCAGAGCTAAGAAACACTGAATCACTGGGCCCTGATAATATCCCAGGATGCCTAGCAAATAACTTGAGACATGACCTATCAACCCACTAGAATCTTTATTCAAACACATCCTCCAGACAGGCTGAATCCCCTAGCAATGCAGGACTGCACTACTCATCCCTCTACACAAAGGCAGATGCAAGGACATGGAAAGAATTATTGTGGTCCTGATAAACAAAGGCATAGGAAACCTTCAAACACTGGACCCAGCCCTGTTTGATTTTGTCAAGAGCAGGTTATGTGTACTAAATTTGATAGACTTCTTTGAAAAGGTCACTAGAGACATTGATGAGGACAAAAGGGTACATGCTGCCTCTCTTGACCTGGCAAAGGCAATTGACAGAATACCTCACTTAGATGTTAAAGGCAAACTCACAGATTTAGGCATAAATTCCTATATCACATTATGGATAGTTAAATGGTTCGCAGATATGACACATGAAGTTAGAGTGGAGAAATCCAGCTCCACCAAGATGCCTGTGACTATAGGTGTCACACAGTAATTGATACTGGGAATCTCTCCTGTTTAAAATATATTTCTCTGAATTCAAGGCAAATGTAGAGGTCCTTTGGCTGACCAAATTTTCTGACAACTGCAAGCAGAGTGCAATCATTGAATCCCACAAAGATGCAGATATCCCCCAGGAGGGTCTGATGCAGACATGTAACTGGTGCCAGAACCATGGCCTAAAATTCAATTAAGAAAATACATGGTTATACTCTTTGGGAAGACAACCACCCTTGTAAATTACAATAATGATAACACTCCCCTTAGATTAGACCCAGTGGCAAGGGACTTGGGAACTCAGCTTGACAATAACCTGAATTTTGATCACCATGTGCCCATGGTAGTGAGAAAATCCCTCTACTTGCCAACTAGATCTATGGAGATCATAGTCCCGCTATACTCACCCCTCATTAGACCAATAATAGAGTACACAGCAACTCTTCAGCATGTACTTGACCAGGCATTTGCAACACGAAGACCAGCTACAGAGGTTTCTCACTAAAAGAATTTAGGGTGTATATAATATGTCCTATACAGACTGCCTCAAACCACTTTCCATGATCTTGGTCTCCTACAGATTACTGAAAGATGATCCCTGGCTAACCTGCAAGACGTTCTCCTATTCAGCCCTGATGGATCTGGTACACATTCCCAAAACAAACATCACTAGAATTACCCAAGCTAAGGATCTAAACCTTGTCTTTGAAATAAGCAAAACATGTTGGAGGGACAGGTATGTGTCTGAGAGATTACCTCTTCTCTAGAACAGACTCCCCATTTATGTGAAACATAGCTCTTCCCTAAGTCTATTCAAATGCAACTTGGACAAATGGATGGGAAACCATAAATTCACCCCTGGCACGTCACCTGTAATCTTTATGGACAGAGGCAGTTTGTAGATACCCTAAGACACAGGTATATACCAAAACCATTATAGGCCATGGTCATTGATAACTGGGAAATTGAGACATTAATAGCTAGGCTTAGAAAGGCTCTAGAGTCATTAATCTAGTAACATCCAATAATCCTATGATCCTATAAATACTTAGAAGGGGCTCAAGTCCCATCCATACTACTAGCTAGATTAATTCTAAATAGGGAGAATCCACCTTTGATCTGGGAAGTAGTACATAATGATTCAGTTTATAATGACCCCTCTGGAATAATTTCTTTCTTTCAAAATACCACTTATAAATTTTATGAGGAAGATTCTGCTATATTTACTTTTGATCAATTAGGTTTATATCTAAAGCATTTGAAATTCCATTTGTTAAACCAATGTAATAAAGAAATACTAAAGAAAAAAATGTCTGAGGTAAGGGAAGCAATTAGATGAATAACTAAGGGAAAAGCACCTGATCCCAATGGTTATATCTCTGAATTTTATAAACAATTCAAACACCAGCTGTCAAAACTCCATGTATATTATTTCATTTTATAAATTGAAATGGTATATTAGATATTTATCTAAATAGAACAAAAATGTTTAAATCCCCAAAAACTCCTTAGATAAGAAATTAATCAATAACTACAGGCCCATAGTCTTAATAAACTTAGACAGAAAAATGTATGTAATGACATTTGTAAAAATAATGAAATTACCTTCTAGAATTTCCCATTTTCAATCTGGTTTTCTATATAGAAGATAAATCACTGGTCAGACAATAACATTTGAATCTGTACAACTGTTAAATTTAAACTATAATGCCAAGATCTAAGTATTTGCAATAGATGCATTGCATCTCTTTTCCTCTTAGTGTTCTCTAAAAATGAGTCTGTCATACAGTCTATATTTGAAATATTAGTGTACTATACACTACTCAATCAAGTCAGTAGATTATCGATAAATCCCTCTCTAAACCAAATTAAAAACCACTTTTAATTAAAAATGTGAAAGGAAAGGGCTGCCCCTTAATCCATATTTGTACATACTGTATGTCAAAGTCATATTTTTAGCTTTAATTTGTCTCAATCTATCAACTACACTGTCCTTATTCCTTTGAATTTTAAAATAGCATTAACTGCCTTTGCAGATGATATAAACATATACTTAACTTGTCCCAAATCTGATTTACCTAAAATACTTCATACTATCCAAGAATTCTTGAAGTTTGCTAATTATAAATTAAATTTACATAAATCCTGTCTTTTCACACTCCTTCCATATAGACCATATAATTTTGACTAATAAACTGGAAAGCCTGCATTTGTCTGAATCCATGAAATACTCAGACATTCATTTTTCTACATTAGCCTATTCAAACTTCTTTTAAAGTGCACACAAAACTAGTCGAAATAATATCTCTGGCATGCAGATATGGCAATTTGTATTCTACTCCTGCCTATCTAAAATTGCAATTATCAAAATTAATATATTTCCAAGACTCTTATTCCGATTTACTTCTACTATGCATACTATTCCTAAAACATTTTCAACCAATTAATTAGAAATTAATTAATTAGAAAAACATCAGTAGTATCTCAAAGTATTAGATAATCCCACATTAATCCACCCCAATCAGCAAGGTGGCATGAGCTTACTAGATTTTTTATACATACTATCCAATTGCAAGATCATCCAGGCTCATAAGACCCACATGTTTTACTGTTCATTCAAGGACATGTTATCCAGCATAGGTACATATTTGGTTCAGACATACTTAGATAATCTGTTATAATCCAAAACAAATTCTCTATCTCAAACTAAACATATCAAAATGTTAAATGGTATAATTATCAAGAAAAATATTGACCATTTCCAGAAATTAATGAAAATTCTAAATTTAGATCAATAAACCATCTATTTCAACCTATACATAACAATCAAAATATTTTATTTAATAATGAAATGATTGATAGTCACTATTTCCATTTTTATAAACTCTACCATTCAAGATTTTATAGAACATAAGCCTTGTTCCACTATACAAATTATCTCCAAATTAAACTTACCTAAAGGCAACTTCTCAATGGTAACATTAATTTTTAATATATTAAAATCCATTATATGTTGCAAAACTGAAATTCCTTCTAAGAAAAAAAACAGACCTAGGTTTGACAAGAATGATGAATGACGAATGATAGTGATTCTCTTACTGGCGACAATCTGGTTACTATGAGTGTTATTCTCACTGTAGCTCTTCACAGCTAGAAATCAATGTCTCTTTGCTCTATTTTACACTAGAAGCAAATATTTAGCATTAATCCCAAGTTGGTTTCCTATAAAGTATTTCACAGGCTCAGCAGTTAACACTATTTTTGTCCCAGATGTTGCTGGAGCCAGTACACTTCTTTTCTTGGTAGATGCCTTACTTAGTAAGTGTAGCTGTTCAGTGCAACAGAAAGCCAAGCTGTATAATAGCCCAAAATTAAAACTTAAGTGTCTTCCACTAAAACAGCAGCAAGAACAATCAGGGAAGTCCTATAAACACTACCTAATCAGAAGGCATTAAGAATCAATGTCTACAGGATCAAAGCACTATTACTAATCCCACGTTTGCTCCTAAGAAGCAGTTAAAAGATAAAATCACTTGTTGAAGGAAAACCATGGGAATTTGTTCATTGAAACAGTATCACACACAAGCTTTCACATTCCCTATGCTTTGTCAAGTATTTATCTAAGAAGTAGTCCTCTGGCTTTGCAATAACTCTAGAAAGCTAGACAATAATGTTCCTCTGCTTCTTCTGAAACCATGAGTAAAAGAGAAGCACTTTTTTCAAGCTGATTTGTGAGAAATAGATCATAGGCTCCCCAGTGACTGATAGTCTCATCCCAGATGTTACACATTTTAAAAGTAATTCAGAGAAAAGGGGCTAATACTTTAGGTATTGCAGCATGCAGTGAGTAGGTGCTAAGGTATGAAAGGAAGGGTAACTCAAGCTTTAACTGTCTTATGCAAGAGTCTTTACTGTTTCCTCATCTACCGCTCAATAGTACGAGCAGATAAGATGAGAGTTGGAGGAGCATCCAAAGTCAAAACTACAGCAGAAGTGGGCAGCTCTTGAGCACTGAGTTTACAAAAACAACAGGGACCAAGTGGGTGAGTGAGAAAATCCAAGACAGTCACACAACACTAGTAGTCCCAAAGCAGTTATAACTCCTAGTGGTTAAACCTTTTCCTTTGCAATCAGAGAATTGAAAGCAAATGTTTGCTAACTGGCCCTAACAAAAGCTTCTAAAACTTCTAGGAAAAACAATGTAAAGTAAAGCAAAAAATGAAAATAAAATAGACTGCAATAACATGAGAGCAAAAGACAAGCCATGTAAGTATGTAAACCATAAATGCAGAGATCTAAAGTACTCACTCAACAATGGCAGCCTAAGGGTAGCTAACCCCAAAGATGAAACCTTTTCCTTGTCAGCTTACCTTAAAAAAGAAATTCTGCTTCTCAGTTCTTCTCATAAAAAAATGAATAAATTCTACTTCTTAGCTCCTCCAACATTTTTTTTATTTTACAACCTCTGCCTAAGTTCTATACTTAGTTGTTCATTGTGATTGATGTGGAATTGTGGCGGTAAGAGGCTTAATAACAGTAGGTTTATGCAAGACTTTTGCCTCCATGTTTCTTTTATATTTACATCTCTCACAGGATGTACTGTCTATTAATAAATACTGTGAATAGCTGGTAAGCATAAAACAGTTTGCTATACTTTGTTAGAACTCCAGAGGGGCCACAGATGGCCTGATAGCTAACTGTTGAGCCACATTGCTAGATGGTGATGTACTAATGAAAGCAATCAAAGCATACATCTGATTCATGAAGGCTCTGCTGAATTCAATCCTGGAAGGTCTAAAATACAACATACTATTCACAAGTTAGTATATTATGTGAATGTGATTGTATTTCTGACAATTTGGCATTCTTTGTTTTCAATTTTACACATTATGAACACAGAAAAAGCCATTCATAGTAGTGCAAGAAAAAAAGCATTTATAGGGCTGTGAAAAAAAAAAGTTATAGAAATGTTAAAGATATCTGGGCCATCACTTGTTTTGAAAGTCTTATGAAAGTTTTTGTGGTAAAGTAGATATGTCTCTGAAACAGTATCTGATGGAGAAAGGCAGCTGTCATTTCATAATTATTTAAGGGAAATATGGTAGCATTGTCACTTCATAGCAAGACTTTGTCCCGTTCGATTCTCAGCTAGAGCATATTCTGTGTGGAGGCATACATGGATGGGGTGTGCCTTTGTTGAAGGTTGTGCATCAGGGCTGGTAACCCGGTATGTAAAAATCCACTACCAATCATTAGCAGACTGGAGTTCCGCTGTGGCTACCCCTAACCGGGAAAAGCCAAAAGACACAAATTGCTTCTCTAAATAATCAGTGTAAATGCGGCTTTCAGCGTGCATGCATTAGTTAAAAATATGACAAATTTCTCATAAGTTTGATTAATTTAAAGAAGTATACACAGCTAGTAGATGAAGCTATGGATTTTGGTGAACATCATCAGGTAAACTGAAGTGGCATTATCTCACTTAAGAGAAATAATGAAAAAGAGGTTAATTCCCCCAGATTTACTATTCCTCCGTGCAGGACTAGCTTAGTCCTGCATGGAGGCAGCAGTTTAGGAGCAGGATGGCAGCACACCATGCATATTAATGAGATGCACTGCCTGAGCTCCTAATCTTACATGGAGTGTGTAAGAGTGCAGGGACATTTCTGAGAGCAACGCTCTCAGAATATACATGCCCCCACAATGAAGAACAGCAGAAAGGGCTAAGAAATGAGCGAGACCACTCAAAGGTGTCTGCATATCCCCACCAACAGTCCCCTCATGTACAACAGCAAGTATACAGAAATAAAATGAACAAACCCTTTTTTGTTTTTTAAAAATCCGATTAAAGCTAACTGTAGGTGCGCGGGTGTGCCCATCACTTAGCTATGGTTAATGCAGCTTAAATGGCTTAAGAGGATAACAAGGATGATATATGAACATGAAACAGTATAGCAGTAGTGTAGTGGGCAGAGCATTCGCCTTACGAGCAGGCATTCCTGGTTCAAATCCCACTGCAGTACATTCCGTTTTCCATGGCAAAGCACATTATGACTAATATTTATGTTGCATAACCCACTAAATAACATATAGTAATGAACTGGAGTACTGCAGTAAATGCACATGTGAGGTGTCAGTATCATAATGAATAAAACACTGGTAAGCAGGTTTAAGCACAAATAAGCAGTAGTAAGCATATTTAAGCACTAGTAAGTGGGTTTAAGTCCGTTTGCACAGGGGTAAGCAATGTGGACACAGGTTAAGCAATTCTGAAGCTAAATCTCTGTAAGCATATGTAACCAGAGGTTAGCATTGCTTACCCTTGTGCAAACCCACGCAAACCCACTTACAAATGCTCAGAAGTGCCCTAATCACTCTGTATCCAATGGCCCTTGTTCTGTCCATCAACAAAATAAACAGCCTTGCAGTTGTTGAACCCCAGGACCCTATACACTATAATTACAGTAGTTAACCACCAAGCCACCACAGAAGTACAGAAGAATGAGATATCAGCAAACAAGTCTTCACCATATTAAAATCAAATTGAACCTGTGAAAGGAATCAGTATACAGAAATATGTGCCTCAACCCACTACATAAATATGTGAACTGGAGTACATCAGTAAGCCCAGAATTCAGGTGTAATTGTAATAGAGTGTTGAAGTCCCCAGTAAAACACAAGGACCCCGTACAGTGTACATACACATGAATCATGGATACCAAACATACATATAAGGTGTAACAAATAATAAATCCATGCCAAAAAGAGAATATAATGCAAAGTCTAATGTAAGCAATGCTAAGCATTGCACAGGCCAGCTTAGGGGGTTTAAGTAATGTGTAGGCTAGATAACTCAGTGTGCCCAGAGGTATACCCCTTTAAACAATGCCAACCCTAGGTAAGCAGGTTTGCCCATAGTTTAGCCTTTTCAAAACTGGCCAATCACTGAAAAGTGTGGGAAAGTGGCCCTACTTAAACCCAAGAGGTGGGAATACATCTCATAACTGGTTGTAGCTTCCCCTTGCAGGCACCATGTCAGGAAGGGGAGAAGGTGTGCGCTTTTGGGTGCAGTGCTGTTGCATCCAGGAGTCCAGAGTCATGGCAGGACTCCTTGTCAAAGATCATGATCAGAGACTGCTACAGGTCCAGTACCAGGGCTCCAAATATAAAATGGAGGCATGGGACCATCTCGTCCATGACCTCACCAGTGCCACTAGCATACCCCAAACTGGTGAGCAGGTCAGGCCAACCTGAAGCAGCATAAGGGAGACCTCTTGGACCAGTGGATCCAAGGAGCTAGAGCAAAAGGGGCTCTCCCAGCTGTGTGTAAGTATCACCCCACTATGTGTGTAATAATTGCCAGCTCATGTATATCATGGATAGGTATGGCTAAATATTCATTTTATGTCCCCCACAGCTGCAATGGAGTGGACCGCATACAAGGAGGCCCATGTCAGTTGCCTGACGAGGTTGCGATGCAAGGCAGGTCAGCAATACTCATGCATTTACTGTCATAGGAAATAAAACAAAGTATTAGTAAATTAATTGCCTGTATAAAACCTGTATTGTTCAAGGCAAGTACTGCATACACCGAAGAATATGGCAGGAAGAGTCTCATACAGTTTGTATGTAAATAAAGCGTAATAATCTGACAATAAAATTCTAACTGCTGGACTGCATGTGTATACTCTGGTATCATATGGTAATGTAGATTTGCAATCACGTAATAGTAATGTTGTATTAAGCACTGTTACCCACACTGTGCACCATAAATAGAATGTGTAGGAATGCCTGTATATGACTGGTATAATCCCCAGAGGCCATTTAGTACAACTGAGTGACACATAAAAAACAGGGATAAAGCAGACAACAAAACCCAAATAGCACATGCAACTGAGATGTTAGTTGTTATATTTTTAGATCACACAGCCATGGTTCGAATCCTGGCAGTGGGAGTAATCTGCATACAAAATCATACCCTACAACTGTACTTTTATGTCTAGAATGTCCAGTAAAGTGGCCCATATCTGGTGCCTGTCAACCTGTCCCCCTGTGAAATCAGTGGGATGATCCCAGATGTATAGGCAGCAAACAGGAAAATACAACTGACTGACACACATCTATGAGAACAAAGCTGGCACACTAGCAACTCCCTAAAACCATATGAGAGTAAGAAGCCACGTATGTCCTATTTACACCCCTATGTTGTCAGAGTATGTACAGTAACAGAGTGAGATGTATGTGCATATTAGTAATGTGTAATCTGATACTGTGTGTGGCAACATTCAGGGAATGCTAGCAAACAGTTCTCCCACAGGTCTTTCGGATACCAACACTGTGCCCAGAAATACAAGAATGCTACCCTGTGCTGGTCCTGTTTACATTGGTATTGCATGGCATTGTGACTGATGCAGTTGCTCTGAATAACGAGGTAGTAGTCATCACTGTTGCCCACACTGTCCTACAAATATAACTGTCTAGGGTGTCCTATATAAGAGTGTTGTAATACCATGTCAGAATGCCAAAGCACAGGAGAATTATAAGAATGAAAGCAGATAGGAGATATACAGCAATATCTATATAGCACACACAACTCTGATGGACAGTCTTTAAGTTGTAGCAGACACAGCCATGGCCTGAATCCTGGGAGTGGAGGTAGGCTGCATACAGAATCATACCCCACAACTGTACAGATAACACCAGGAAGCCCAGTATATGAGCCCATATCTGCTGCCTGCGCCCCTGGGAATTCTGTGGAATGATCTCAGATGTTTAACCAGCCAACAGGGAATACAAGTGATTTTCAAACATCTATGAGAACAAACCTGTCACTGCAGCAACTCCTGAAACTGTAAGGAGAGTAATAAGCCATGTTGTCAAGCTGTGACCAGAGTGTGTATAGTAACAGACTGAGATGTATGTGCAAATCTCTAATGTGTAATCTGGAACTTTGTGTGGCAACAATCAGGTAGTGCTAACAATCATTGCTCCCACAGGAATGTCGGATACGAACACTGTGCCGAGAAATAAAATCCTTCATACCCTGTACTGGTACTGTTTACTCTGGTATTGTAGGGAATAGTGAGTGTTGCAGTTTCTCTGAATAATAAAGTATCACTGATCACCATCACTCACACTGTGCTACATAATATAACTGTGTAGGAAAGCATGTATATGTGTGTGTTAAGTCAATAAAGGTTGAAGAGGGCAATAGTCTAGATCTGTTCCAGTACACTTGCATGTGGTCAAGACATGCCCAGAGTCTGTGCAGAAAGAGTTTCATAGCTATGTGCACAACATGAACCTGGAAACTGGGAGTATGTGTAGAAACAGTTAGTTAGTGTTAACAAATATTTCCTCCACAGGTATACCAGATAAGAGGTGTATACTGTAGGTAAAACCAGTTCAAGTATAACGATGACAACACTGTCCAAACTAAGGCTATAGGGTAGTGTAGTAATACTTGTAAGGTACAGATAACAGCACTGACTAGGAAAGTAATGTGGACTACAGGAATATACTAGTTATTAATTGACATCCCCCCCAACCATATCTCCAACAATAAACTACATACCCAGCCCAACTGGTGTGCAATGTCTCCAATGTTATGATTATGCCATATTGGTTAATAAATATTTATATTTGTTTCCATGCATGTGCTTTATTGAATTATTCAAACATTGGTGGCATGGTGCCATCAATGTACCTGTATGCTGTTGTTATTACCACTGTGGTCCCATATATGCATGTGTTCTGTTTGCTATGCAACTGTTCCATATCTGGTGTCTGGGTTAATGGGAATATCTGTGCATGTTGTTATACCTAACCCTGCAATGTTTTGACTATTACTAACCAATATATGATAAAATATAAACACTATAGCACGTTTGGAAAGGCCGGTCCCAGCAGACCCACCTGTCCCACCTCAGCTGGTCATGGCACCTGGCACCAGCATGTCTGGGGCCCAACCCAGGACTTCCTCATCCTGCACCACCTTTGGGTGGAACCACCTCAGGGGATGGGGCTCACCCCCCCGGGAGTGAGCACGGACAGGTACCTGTCATCTGTCACCAGGTCTGGGTCTTGGTAAGTAGAGAGGTCAACCAGCAGCTTGGTGATCTTCTACACCAGCTAAAGGGCCCCATGTTGTGACTAGAGCATCAGTCTGGCTCTGCGACCCAGCCCCCAGCACAGCCACCATCAGGCTGTGAAGGTGTAGTGGTGACTGCCCATGGGTGGGGACCTCAGTCCCACTGTTTCAACTAGGGGGATCATGGGCTTCAGATTTCCCAACAACCCTCCCCATCAAAGTGTTTACCCCCACATGTGTCATATACTGTCCCTGTATGCATCTTCTTTGTCTTGTCTGTTAACCTACCTCCCCACATAGGTTCATAGGTAGGTACTAGGCTATTGATCGTAGGGCCTATACAAGCCTAGCCAAAAAGGTACCCTGGCTTTCGTCACCCAAGAAATTTATTTTCCTGTGCCTCTGTCGAGCAGAGCCACAGAGGTGATCCCCAGGATGAATTTTCTATTTCCCATCCAATCATCAAGATTTTTCTTGAAGAGTGCTAATGAGGAGCTTTGTTTGATATAGATAGGTAGTTTGTTCATAGGTTCAAAGGTTCATAGGTAGGTAATAGGCTATCTGCCCAAAGGCATTTATAAGCCTTGCCAGAATGTGTTGGCTTTCGCCGACCCCTTAGATTAGTTCCCTGTGACTCTGTCCAGCAAAGCCACTGAAGTGATCCCCGGGGTAAACTTTCTGTTTCCCATCCACTCTTCAAGGTTTCTCCTGCAGAGTGCTAGCAAGGAACTCTGCCTGATGTAGATTAGAATCTTGTTCCAAAGCATGGGAAGACTCTGGGACAGGAATCTATCCCTCCAGCACATCCAATTTATTGTTGTGGTGAGGTTTAGATCCCTAGACCATGTGACTCAAAGGGATGAGGTTTTCTTTAGGTAGAGCATGTCCATCAATTCTGGGTTGGACATGGGTTTGTATGTCAGGCAGAGATCACCTCTGAGCAGGCAGTATGCAACCGAGTACAGCTGGAGTTTCTTCAGTCAAGCTGCATAGGGCATCTGTTTGAGGCCAGTGATCCTCTTGGTGAGGTACTTCTGTGGTCTTTCTAGCTGTTGCTGGTGTCTTATAAGGTACATCCCAAATGGGGCATTGTACTCTATGATGGGTCTGATGAGTGATGAGTAGAAGGGCACAATGACCTCTTTTGATCTGGATGCAAACCCTTTTATGATTAGGTTGGCCACATAAAAGGATTTTCTTACCATTTTGGCAATGTGATTATCAAAAAAGAGATTACTATCTACTTGGGTCCCCAGATCCCTTATTACATTTCCTGTATTTAGGGGACTACCACCTATGTGGTAGTTTGTAGGTACTTTATTTCCAAAGGGACTAACTATGCACTTTATTTCATTTAGCTTGAGGCCATGATTTTGACACCAGGTATCCATCTCAGTGAGACCCTTTTGGAGGATGTCTGTGTGAGCCGATGAGTCAACTATAGCCCCTAGTTTGCAGTTGTCTGTGAACATGATCAGCCATAGTCCTTCTGTGCTTGTCTGTACCTCTGAGAAGTATATGCCGAACAGGAGCGGTCCTAGGACTGAGCCCTGTGGAATGCCACTTGTAACTGGTTTAGAGTCAGACCTAGCTCCCACAATTCTCACCATGTGGGTTCTGTCCATGAGTCAACTGGCAACCCATCTTGTGACATAGGGGTTTATGTTCAGGCTGGTGAGCTTTTTTATAATACCAGAATGGGGAATGATGTTGAAGGCCTTTGTGAGGTCTAGATAGGCTGTGTGTACCACCTTTACCTCTTCTATAGTCTTGGTAACTGTCTCAAAGAAGTCTGCCAGGTTTAGGAGGCATGATCTGGCCTTAACAAAGCCGAACTGGGTGGGGCCCAGTGTTTTTCCCAATGTCTCTGTTAATGAGTTCCATGAGGATGCGCTCCATAGCCTTGAAGACCAAGCTAGTCAGGCTTATAGGGCGATAGTTCCCGGGGTCTGTTGTGGCTCCACCTTTGTGGAGCAGAATAACTGTTGCTCTGCACCACTCTGTGGGTACATAGCCTGTGAAGAGGCTGAGTTTGAACAATATGTTTAGGTGAGGGGTTAGTTCATCTTTGAGCTCATGTAGGATGCAGCCTATGACATCGTCCGGTCCCATGCTGTGTTTTTGGCTTTGGTGAGGGCTATTTTAACCTGAGTGTCTGTGATTTCAGGGGCTTTAAATTCTTCTGGTATGGTTATGGGCCATTTTGGGGGTGAGAGGGGGGGTAAAGTTTGCACTGAACCTGTCTGCCAGGATGTTGGCAATATCAGTTAGTTCAGTGTATTTTGTGCCATTCTGCACTAACTCTGAGCAGATCTGAGCATTGTCACTTAGATTCTTGACATAGCTGAAAGATGCCTTGTGGTTATCTTTGGAGTTCTTGGCAAGTTTTTTTCAAAGCTTGCCTTGGACAATTTTATGAGGGATCGTAGTTTCTTCCTGATACTGATCAGAGATGTCTTCCCTTCTTGGGATTTTACTCTTTTCTGTACTAGTCTCCTCCTTCTATTGTGAAGCTTGTTTATGGCAAGGGTCCACCAGACTGGTTTCCTTTTCTTGGTGGAGTGAGTCTTGGCTTTGCTTGGGATAGCATGATCCATGCATTCTTGTAGGTGCCTGTAAAATGCATTAATAAAGGATTTTTCAGCTTGGACAGCATTATCGTTTAGCATGGGGGCTTTGAAATTTTCCACCTCTGTCTTAAGTTAACGTGAAGTTCCAGAGTATGGGAAGTCTCTGGGAAAGGAATCTATCCCTCCAGCATGTTCTGTTTATTGTGGTGACAAGGTTTAAGTCCCTAGAGCATGTAGCTCAGAGTGATTGGAATTTCTTTAAATAGAGCATGTCCAACAGCTCTGGGTTTGACATAGCTTTGTATGTTAGGCAGAGATCACCTCTGAGTAGGAGATATGCGATAGAGTAAAGCTGAAGTTTTTTGAGACACTCTGCGAAGGGCATCTGTTTGAGACCAGTAATCCTCTTTGTGAGGTATTTTGGCAGCCTTTCCAGTTGTTGTAGATGTCTTTTGAGGTACATACCAAAAGGGGCATTGTACTCTATAATGGATCTAATCAGTGATGAGTAGAGGAGAACAATAACCTCTTTTTTCCTGGATGAGAAACTTTTTGTGATGAGGTGTGCCACATAAAAGGATTTTCTGACTACTGTGACAATGTGATTATCAAAGGAGGGACTACTGTCCACCTCTGTCACAAGGTCTCTTATCACACTGTGTTAAGTAGACAACCACCTATGTGGTAGCTCATGGGTACTGAGTTTTTACTAAAGGGGACGACAATGCACTTTTTGGATTTGAGCTTGAAGCCATGGTTTTGACACCAGGCATCTGTCTTGTGCGGACTCTTGTAGAATGTCCACATCATTAGGAGTTTCAATTATGGCTCCTAGTTTGCAATAATCTGTGAATTTCATTAGCCAAAGACCTTCTGTGTTAGCCTGTACTTAAGTAAAGTGGATACCAAACAGGAGAGTACCCAGGACTGAACCCTGTGGTACTCCACTTGTCAGTGGTCTGAAGTCGGATTTGCAGTCTGCTACTTTCACAGTGTGGGATCTGTCAGTAAGCCAGTTGGCAACCCATCTTGTGACATACCCACTTACAACTGCCCAAAAGTGCCTTAATCACTTTGTATCCAATGGCCCTTGTTCTGCCCAGCAACAAAATAAGTAGGCTCTGCAAGGCTCAAACCCAGGACCCTGCACAATATAGCCTAAATGATTTACCACTAAGCCATGTCAGATAAAAACCAGTCTCATGTTTTCAAAAACATATCATCCAGCCCATTCATTCAACAGTACAGGGAATGTATTCCAATATGTATGTGTGTTTGAGTGTGTGTGTGTGTGTGTGTGTGTGTGTGTGTGTGTGTGTGTGTGTGTGTGTGTGTGTGTGTGTGTATGTATAGATATTATCTAACTAGATATAACATATCTATACATGTAGATATAGATATAATATATATATATATATATATATATATATATATATATCTATATATCTATATATATATATATATATATATATATATATATATACAAATGCATACACACACACACACACACACACACACACACACACACACACACACATGCATACATCTATATATATGTCTACATCTATATGTCTACATAAATACAGCAAGTTATATATATATATGTAAGCAGATATATGTATCTACATAGGTATATACAGACATAATCGGTAGATAACAATGAGAACATAACATAAACATATATGTCCACATGCACCGGTACTGGGGTTGAGAGGCTTGAAACAACATATGTCTTGTAGGATTAAGTAACCCCCCACAGTCAAACACATCTGCCCTGCAATACACTGCGAACTGTTGCAGCCCCTATACCCAGGACCTGACACGACATAGGCACAAGATGTTAACAGTACTCCATCCCACCTGTATGATATCAGGCTGGTATCAGTAACATATCATGCAGTACAGTCTGCCTCCCATAGGGAATGTACAATGTGGTAGCAATCAATATCCCTATGATACATATACACAGACACATATATGCAGATATATATATATATATATATATATATATATATATATATATATATGTAACTACACATACACACACAGAGATATGTATAGTAAGATACATATGTAGAAGGTGCACACAATATGGAACAGCTACTATTCCAACAGTTACCACCTTATCAGCTGGAGACTGTATGAGCCACCTGTACAAATGAAAATCATTGCCTGCAACATATACCCACAGGGAGATCAAAGGATATAACACCACACACAGTTTTGCATAAATGGGAAAGCTGTATTTGTGTACTATTACAGTTGTATATGTCATGTCATATAGCTGTTTAGTCACAAACATCCATATAAACTGAGTAATGCAACTGTGAAACAGTTATACTAATACAGTAGTCTGGAAATGTTAACAAATGTTGCTGTCCAGGCCAAGGTCATCAAGTAGTACAATAGTAAAGACAGACTGGGCCACAGGACACCAAACAATCAACAGTAAGTAATGCAGATGTATAGTTCAGCAGCCTCTATCTACACTCTGTAGACAATCCCTAGGGAGTAAAGACCTCAGCTGACACAATGGGATGTAACTGTTACATAACAAGGCATAACTGACACCATCACAATTCCCCTCACAAACATAACAGTCTGTATGGCAGGTGGCAGTAGGCCTGCATTTATCAAAGGTGTATTGTATGGTAATGTACATCAATATACCTTAAGGCAGCTCACCCCTAATGGGCTTCAGGATTTTGGGCTTTGAGGAATCTGTAGCACTCTCATATACATATATGTATATATATATATATATATATAGATATATGTATATATAGATATACATATATGTATATATAGATATATGCATATATAGCTATATATGTATGCACATCCTATGTGCACAGATATGCCTAGTTATGTTGGTATATATGTAGATATCAATAACTATATGTGCATACGGGTTACCATTAGTTCATCGAACATGCAAAACATCGACAAGTGGAAATCCGAGACCAAAACACCGACACGTCACTTCCTCGACTCTGCAATTTGCCGACATTTTAAATCTCCAACAATCCAAACATACATCCACCCGCTGAGAACCAGGAACTGCTGTGAAGCGTGTCAATGTTTTGCACGTTCGATGAACTAATGGTAACCTGTGCATACATATCTATTCTGATATACCTATTACTATCAATATATAGTAGATATCCATACGTATATGTGCATATGTATCTCTATCTGTATATGTGTAGACATATATTACTCTGTATATATATATCTGGGTGTTTATATGTATATCTATGTGCATATAAATATCCATCTATGTATGTCGTATGTATATGTGTATGTCTATATAAATATCTGGATATTTATATGTACATATATCTTCACCATATGTCCTGACCATGGAGTGTAACCCTACCTCAGCCCCTATAGTCCCAACTTTGTAGTGCAAGGGGATGTCAGGTATGTATAGCAGGTATATTTGTAGACTATTGCTACTGTAATAGGGAGTGTCTTCACAGACGTGGTGTGTGTGGGAGGTCACATCTGCATTTACATGTGCACCATTGGCTATTGACAGACATCCTAAGGACATCATAGTACAGTACCACTGCTAGCACGTAATGCTCCTGTGGACTACAGCAGAGATAATGGCCAATATATGTGGACATTCTGACACAATCTGGACAGTCCAGAGGTGTACATATAACCCCTTAGTGCAAGACATATGGACCAATCCTGACAATGTGGATGTTAACAGCCATGTACATGAGTATAACTCATAACTACTGGTATACATGTGCCCCCATAGGTTATGCATTCACAGATCCCTATCTGTCCTACCATATAATAACAGCTGGTACAGAGATCCCATGGCTACTTACTACCCACTAGATATTGACATACATCTGTACAGCATCCCACTGCTCTGTCTGACATACATGACTGTTATGGTGGTCCAGCAGCAGTACATCTGGCAAGTATCTGAACATTACATCTCACTGGGTAAGTACACTAAGCTGCTAGGCATGTAACAAAGCACTGTGCAGTCTACAGGCAGACCAGCTCAACACTAGCCTACATTTCCTATGGGGGAATGCACATGTACCTGCATATATAGCAGGCTCTATAGGCATGCCACAGCACAGAGTAACATACACCTGTGTGAAAGTGCGTAACCACAACCAATGTGAACACAGCCACATATGGTATGCTAGTGCAGTATTACAGTATATAGACTATCTGTTCAACACCAGTCTCATATGTGCCACTTACACACTAACCCTACATATACTGGGCCACTACACAGTGTGGTCCAATACCTGTCTGTGGTACGGAACACGTGCGTGTATGGTCCTACAGACATGTAAGCTGATAGGGTAACATACAGTGGAGCAGCATGTAACATCAGAGAGAACAGGACCAAGAGCAATGACATCTACCATAGTCTGTGCACAGGTCAAGGTACATATTGACAATACACACACTGCTGACAATCACCATAAGTACACAAACCTCAGTACTGTACACACAACCACAGAATGTCCAGGTTATGTCATCAAATATAACCCCTACTATACATAAAATGTGTAGCAGTCTGACATCTCACTGGCTTGTTATCAGATATGATGTCACTAATTATGGTGTGCAGCACATATGGGCTGCTTACTGCATGACATATGTACAAAGGTTGACAGGGTTGTGGTTGGAGGCATATACATAGGGCCAATATTGACATGTTGCTGTGATAACCGCATACATTTACTATTGTAACATGATTTGTTGCAACATATGTCCTATAAGGGATATGAAGTCAGTAACTCTCACGGCTGTCACCATCTACAGACTGCAATCCATTCCTCACAGATAGGTGCTCTGTGGGTAACACCTGAAACAAAAGGCACCAGACACTGGCCATTCTGCAGATTACCCTACAGATAGGTGTTTCCTCATCAACATAGCACTGACATGGCAGGTATTAAAACATGTAGGACAGTGATATCCACAAACACCCTGTTAAACCATTATTCCAAATGCAGTATAGTAGCACTTACAGTCTGAAGTCAGGTCAGGCACATCCCCCTCCTGTGTGTTGGTCTGTTTCCACAGTGTTTGTTGTTAGAGGTAAATCCCCAATCCATCTGAGATGCTATTTGCCAAACAACAGATTGAGTTCCTGCTCACAGTGAATGAAAGGCCCAACACCAACATGATGTTCCTAGATATTGGAGTGCGTTTCCATGCAATTGGCTATGGGACTGTAACCACAGCTGTTCCACATGCAATCAGCTAGAGCAGGGCTGCAATTCATGCAGAGACCATCAGCTGATAATGAGCATCACTTAAAATACACGTGCTGCTGCCTAAGCAAAGCAGGTGTAAGTCTCTGCATCCACCAGAGAGGGAGTGAGAGAGGGAGACAGAAGCAAAGAAAAGCTAGAGAGGGGTGGGAGAGTAAAACTTAAGCATGTTTGTTTCACACACCTACCAGTACAGGGTATCAAACCCCTGATGACTATGTAGTGCTTTCATATGTCCATGCAGTTATTGGATGCACCACATAGGTTACATGTTGAGGAGCCCTCAGAATGTATATGTGATGGTGAGTGACATCTGCAACAGGGCTACGGTAGCTATGTGGCAGGTGATGTACTCGTGCCTGTCCGCATTAACAGGTGTCAGTGTCAATACAGCCACACTCTCACAAGGACACACACACATTGATACACTTGGCAGGTCCAGGAATACAACTCATCACTAGTGGAATTGCCATAACACAGTACTGTGCAGGTATCACATGCACCACAGGGGTCATATGATGGTCATATGTGTAAAGGGTATGTGGAGGTGTCTGACATCAGATGGCATGCTTCAGTTTGCCAGTGGGGGTTGTTGTGAGTGTGAATGTGGTCATATGCGTCATACAACACACATACACACACACAGATGCCAGTACTGACATGCATGGGTGCACTGCTTCATGGGTGTGTTTTGGTCGATGGTGCCAGATGAATATACAAGGGTAGGTGATGGGTATACCTTGGCATCAGGCCAAATGACAATGGTCTGCATTGTGGCTCAGGGGTGTAGTGTCTGGAGTTGCCCACAGAGGTGGGTATTGTATTCACCATCCAGTCACCTGGGTGACTATTGCATGTGGCCAATGCTGTGCATTCTTGCCATGTATGTATTCCTTAGTCCATGATATGGACAGTGTCTGGGATGTGCATACCTCCCACATGCATATACAGTGACATGTGGAACTGTACCATGTTGTGTACACAGATTGTTATCAGATGTGCCAGTCCTGGCCTCATGTAGCGGGAACTGTTAATGGACAGCAGATTGACCCTGTACCAACATTGATAGCATGATAAAGGTATTCCCTGGTGTCAGTGGCATTTTTCTATACAGGGCTTGTGTTTCAGGCATGGTATGTCCTTCGTAGATCACATTTGATGGCACCACAGGTGTTGCAGGTGTCCTATGGGGAACAAGGGGGAGGTGCACTATCGGCATGTACATGCCTATTGAACTGATGGACAGGGTGCCATGCCCTGTGTATCCCACTGCAATCACACCATGGTTACTATCAGTGAGCAATATGCAGGGTACTACCAACATAGTGGCTGTTGCCTAGGCAAGTGTGTGTGTGTGTGTGTGTGTATGAGACATAGGTTGAGAGTGTTCCCTGGGTAATACAAGGGTTGCTAACATTGTTCAGCTGGCATTGATGTTACATTTAGGGGTATGGATTGGCACCCTAGCCTCTTGGCTATTTCACATCTGTTATCCCTGTAGGGTGGACATTGTGATATATACTTGGGCCACCATATAAGAAGTTTGCAAAACTCACTCCACATTGAGTTCAGTTATTACACACTCACAACCACCTCCACACAGGATATGAATGACAAACACAGACAGACACACCTGTCACATCTGGGATTATAACCCCTACCTAACTAGTATATTACTCTACTGCACTACTTAGTTATAGGACATGCCAAACAGGTTACTGGAGCACTCATTCCCCAATGGTGTATTTCACAGTGAATGACATCAGCAGGATTGTCAAAGTAGGGCATTTGAATTGTATTGAGTGTGACTAGCCTAATATGCATTGCTCCCTACACAGACATAGAAACACAAACAAAACATCTGCAACTGTCATGTGTGGGAATAAAACCCCTACCAGAGTTCTATATCACAATACAGCATGATGCTGTTATAGGATGCACCACAGGGATTACTGGAGTTCCCCTTCCCCAAAGGTGTATTTCACAGTGAATGACATCAGCAGGATTGCCAAAGTAGGGCATTTGAATTGTACTGAGTGTGACTAGCCTAAAATGCATTGCTCCCTACACAGACATAGAAACACACACACAACATCCACAACTGCCATGTGTGGGAATAGAACTCCTACCAGAATTCTATATCACAATGCAGCATGATGCTGTTATAGGATGCACCACGGGGATTTCTGGAGTGCCCCTTCCCCAAAGGTGTGTTTCACAGTGAATGACATCAGCAGGATTGCCAAAGTAGGGCATTTGAATTGTACTGAGTGTGACTAGCCTAAAATGCATTGCTCTCCACACAGACAGAGACACACACACAAACAGTTGCCATGCCTGGGATTAGAACTCTTACCTTACTAGTTTATCACACGACAGCAGTACTCAGTTATAGTACACACCATGGAGATTGCTGGGCTACATCTTTCCCAAAGGTGTATTTCAAAGTGGATGACATCAGCAGCCTTGCCAAAGCAGGGCATTTGAATTGTAGGGTGTGTGACTAGCCTAAAAAGCATTGCTTTCTACACAGACAGGGACAGACAGACAGACACACACACACACACACACACACACACACACACACACACACACACACACACACACACAACTTCCAAGTCTGGGATTAGAACTTCTACCTATTTTATCACACTACAGTAGTGCGCAGTTATGGGACAAGCTATGGAGATTACTGGGCGACAACCTTCCCAGAGGTGTATTTTAAGGTGGATGACATCAGCAGCCTTGCCAAAGTAGGTCATTTGAATTGTAGTGCATGTGACTAGCCTAAAAAGCATTGCACTCTACACAGACAGGGACAGACACACACACACACACACACACACACACGCACACACACGCACACACACACACACACACACACACACACACACACACACACACACACACACAAAAAAAATTGCCAAGTCTGGGATTAGAACTCTTATCTAACTAATTTATCACACTACAACAGTACACAGTTATGGGAAGCACTATGGAGATTACTGGGCTACAACCTTCCAATAAGTGTATTTCTAGGTGGATGACATCAGCAGCCTTACCAAAGTAGGGCATTTGAATTGTAGAGAGTGTGTCTACCCTAAAAAGCATTGCTCCCTACACAGACACACACATTTGCCATGTATTTGATTGGAATTCCTACCTAACTAGTTTATGACACTACAGCAGTACTCAGTTATAGGTCATGCCATGGCGATTACTGGGCTACAACTTTCCCAAAGGTGTATTTCACAGTGGATGACCTCAGCAGGCTTGTTATAGTAGGGCTATGGGGAGGGCAGTGTTTGTGCATGGGCTATAACCCAACACACACACACACACACACATACACAGGTATGTGTATTTATTCCTTGATGTACTTCTACCTGTACAGTCATCTTGCAGTTGCACAGCTAGCTCTCTTCCCACATTGTCTGTAATGCTACAGTGTGAAATCTGAACAACATGTGGTAGTGGCACTTTGGCTGCTTTGTGCTTGCTAGGAGAGATAGGCCTGGATGGCTCTTTGCCACACACACACTTCCAAACATGTGTTGTCCTATATCCACTATATATGTCTGTTTTCCTATCCACTGTGTGTGCAAGTGTTTAAGTGAGTGAGAATGCTCAGTATGACCTTTCAGTATGTTGTTGACTGACATTGCCTTCATTTCTCTAAGTGTGTGAGTATGTCCAGTATGCCCATCTGTACTGAATGTGTGGATCAAGTCCAGGTAGTTTGTACTGCACTGCAGATCTTTGTGTTGTACACCTACAGGAAGCATAGTGTTTCTGCAGGGTATCTGTCAATCATTTGGCAATATGGGGACGAACAGTGCAGGGTATAGTGTGCACTGTAGGTGAATGCTTCTGTGTTGCTTCAGCTGCATGGTACTGCTGTTAGCAGAGATATCCAGACATGTACTGTTATACACAGTGATTTTTCTGTCCTCATGTACTGTCAGGTGGACATTATTGCTCACAGAGATGTCTTGGGGGACAAGGGTGACTGCAGCGATGTCTGGTATTGTGGGCAGACACCTACGTATTCATGGTAAGTTATGCCATTGTGGAGGGGGATCTGCAGACACTTGGTGCTGGGTTTGTGTATCCAGATCAGCACCTTGGTACTGTGTTGATAGAGGATCCCATTCTTGTATGCCCATCATCATGACAGTATGGCCTTATCTTGCTGTGGCAATGCCTCACAGCTGTACAGATTCACACAGGTTAGCAAGGGGCAGGGACCATGGGTCAGGACATTTACCCTATTTTGGTGTATGGGCAGGTGTGTAGCCACCCATGTATGTGTTTGTAGCCAAGGATAGTGTGTGCACACAGCTTAATGTCGGACCTTGCACATTCCATGCTGCCCATGCTCCCACCCCTCTCTCTGTTATTCTAACCTCTTCCATACATTATGCATACATTCACTGATACTTTCCCTATGGGTATCACTTGATCACAGGTGTGTGTTAGTGTTGGTCCGCAATTCATGCAGTGGGACATGGTGGACATGTTACTGTGGTTTGTCTACATGGCCTTGCATATGGCTTATGTGGAGTGTGTTATGTTGCTATTTGGGTGTCCATTTCATAACATGCATTGGCAGTAAGTGTGAGACACAGGCCTTTGGCAGATGCCTGTGGGGCTGTAGGTGTTGCTGCATGCCAGATGTGGCAGGTCATTGCATTCTATAAGTCCTACAGTCCCAGACCCCCATACAGTATATTCCACTGGGGTGACAGGGTAGGTGTGATAGGTGCTCATGCCAATACCTCCTAACAGTCTTGCTCAGGTGGTGTGGATGCTGGCATGGTGCTACCTACAGCTAGGGACACATCTGCATGGGACACCTGCACTGCATACTGCAGTCTTCTGCTATTGCCATATACAGGTGGAGTCTTACTGTATCCATTCCCCAGAGCATGTATATGACCAGAGAGGTGCCCATGGGTGGTGTTTGCATGATCTGGGTGCATATGTGCTATGGAAACTACTTGCATCTGACACACAGATATGCATTGACCATTCCAGTTATGGTTGCATGTGTACATCAGCTGTTTCCCAATACATCAGTCCTACCTCCTTTGTGATCTGTGAGTGTTTTGGCAGACAACACCAGTATTCCCTACAACCGGACCAGATAATGTGATGCATACATGTATGTACTTTTCCAAATGTGTCCATTTCACAGTGACACAATATATACTGTATGTCTGGGTTACTTTCCCCTGTGTACTGCTTGTATATCTAGCCCAACAGCCATGCCATGTCAGTCTTTCAGATGGGGACACATATTACCACCATACATTTGCAATGGCTTGATTCTAGCTTGTGTTATACTGATGGGTATTGTGTATGGCACTGCAGTTGTGATGACTTGTCCCTGTCATCAGCGGTAGTGGGCAATGGCCAGAAGGCTTAACTCAACATACATACTGACCAGTCTCACATGATATGAGACACACACCAACCTAACACACACATACCTCCATATTGTGCAGATGCTACAACCTATCCTCCTACCTTGGCCACCTCTGTGCATCTGTGCTCCACAGGTATTATACCTACATATACATGTTACTACATTTCTACATAGAGATGTGGGGGGTACACACATGACTATTACTACATAATTAAGTAGGGTTGGGGGGAGCACACCTGACTGTTTCTCCATTCCTACACAGGATTGGGGGGGACACACCTGACCATTTCTACATTTCTACACAGGATTAGGGGGGCACACCTGACTGTTATTACATTACTATGTAGGATTGGGGGCATACCTGACACTTGTACACATTTACTATGACTGTACTGGTATGTCAGGTACTCCATTTCATTCTGTATTCTAACCTATCATACTGACTAGAGGCTTATCAGTGTACTACAGATCTTAACTTTGATTGACCTACATATTAGCTTCTGGCTTCCTACCCTAATGTCCCACTGCCTGACCTCCTGTAGTCTGTCTGTATAGGCCTGGGAGGGGGCTTCCCATAGGCATCATTCAGAGGCCATAGCACAGCCTTCGATTATGTTTGTCTACACCTGTCCTGCTGGCTGTGACTGTTGTTGGGTATGTGAAACCCCCTGACTGGCATGTGTGAGTCACTTACCTTGTGGGTGTCCTGGAATTGATGGTGGTACTGCAGGGCTGCCTATGTTGGATGCACATAGTACACTCCCTACACATGGCTGAGCACAGGTAGTGTCATATTTGACATCCATTTTACTGTATGTTAGAATCAGAAAGAGGTGTTATTCCCTGGGTCCCTTCTGTGTCAGTGTATGTGCTATGTGTTGCCACTTTGCCAAGGCCAGGGCATACTGGGCACGCCTCCTTCTGCCAACTGGGGCAAGCTCAGGTAGTTCCTCCTCTGAGTCACTTTGTGCCTGTGCAGGCCTTGGCAATGGTGGGGGACTGTGTGGCCCTGCCACGTGCTGTTTCTGCTGCAGCTGTTTCCGCAAGATTATATTTTATAGCATGGCACATACGATAACAATTTGGGTACATGTAGCTGGTGAGTACACCAAAGCTCCACCGGATGTGTCCAGACACCAGAACTGTGACTTCAGCATCCCAAACACATGCTCTACTATAATTCTGGTCTGTGCATGTGCCTCATTATGGAGTTCTTGTTTGGGTGTGTGTGCATTTCTGATGGGTGTCATCAGCCACGGCTCCAGTGCATATCCAACATCCCCCACTAGGTGACTGTGAATGCCCCATTGGCAAATCTCTGGTATTGCTGAGTCAGATGCCAGATGTGGAAATCATGATAGCTTCCAGGGCAGCCAGCACACACATTCATTATTATGCCCTGGGCATCGCACACAACCTGGCACTTAATGGATGGGAAGCCCTTGTGGTTTATGTAGACCCTACCATGCTCAGCAGGTGCTGCTTTGATGCATATGTGCGTGCAGTCTATAGTACCCACTACCTCAGGGCATTCTGCTGTTTGGTGGAACAGTTGCATATTGCTGGCCACTGCCTCATGGGTGTTGAGGAAATATACGTGCTCACCGACATGTGCTGACATCGCATCCAGGAACTGGTGGAGTACCCTGGATTCTGATGCCTATGAGATCCCCATCATATCCCCAGTTGGCCTTTGGAAGGTACCTATAGCTAGTATTCTTAGCCCTACACATACCTTGGTATCCACTGGGATGGGTTCCCCTCTGTTAGTTCTGTGTATCAGGCGTGGCTGGCACAGCTCAACAATTTGCTGTAGGAGTTCCCTGTCCACTATCTCCATCTCATTTAGCCCCTGGTAGGTTACCCTGGGTTTGTACACTCTTCTCTGTCTCCTCACTGTGGGTTGGTTGACAGCATTCACATCCTCACAACCCTCAGACTCTTCCACAAGTTGTTGTATGATAGCTATTGAAGCCCCTATCATTTTGTTGTTTTGTTTGTTAAAAGTTCCTCGCATGTATACACCGGTGGTGTAGAGTGCTGGAAAAACCAGAGGGGAATGCGTTTGTATAATTTGTAGTAGTGTTCTGGGCCGGGCAGGTCTGCTGCTTGTGTAATTGGCTGATTCTGATACATTTCACCTGCCAGCTATGCTAGCTCTCCTAGATTACCTTCGTACTGCTGTTTTCCCTTCCCATTGCCTTCCTGTTTAAGCCCGGGGTGCACCGTGCAAACACAGTGCTCAAATGTGCACAGAGATGCTATTTCCTGGTTTAACTTTTTTTCCCTTTAAAACTCGGTGCGCGGCATGCACACCCGCTTAGGCAATGTAAAGAGCATTAGGCAGACTCAGACACACCCCCCTTGCTTAGCTGTGCTAAGCTAGGAGCAAACCTGAGCCTCAGGGCTCCAATCCACTTACAGTATGCCTGACACACCCCCCTATAATGTCAGCTAACTCCTAGGCTTGTACCAACCTATTCCTGCTCTTACACTGTTGGGACTTGACTAGCATGCTGGGGGAAACTGGGATTCACTATCATTCCCCTCATTTGCATAGGATTGCCTGTTAATGCATAGTTACATGTCTCCCACTGACTCTCCCCCCTTAGCAACCACTACTCACTGGCCATGTTGTCTTCTGCCTGCCATTGACTTTAATGGCAGAATTATGATTTTAGTCAGAATGCTTAATTTAGGTTAACTTTCTTATTTTCCCCTGATCCCATTTGCATGCCGCTGCCCTACGCTTAAACAGCTGAGATCAGCTAAAAAAAATAAAAGTTGAATTTTTTAAGCTGTTTTCAATGCCAATGGCCTTATACTTGGCCACTGGCATGCTTCCTGACTGACATGCACCCTTTATTTGGAGCTGTCACGGCTCCATTTTGGAGTTTGCAGAAATGTACTCGGTTACTAACAGAGCACATTTCCTGCAGATTACACTAGTCCTGCATGGCCGGTTTCGAGCTTCCTGGATCGCAAATTCACCTCATTTGCATGGATGTCTCCTGCAAATGGGGTAATTTGCATACAGGGGCTTAGTCCATGCAGGACTAGTGCAGGAGCACTTGTGCATGCCCCCGCAGGCTATTCCTGGATCGCACGGCAGACATATATTGCCTGCTGGAGCTCCTGCACTAATCCTGCATGCCATGCAAGGCTTGCAGAATCTGGGGGAATGTCATTGGCAGCTTGGTACATTTGAGAGTAGTGAGCATTTGAAATGTTGGGACCCGCTTTAGTGAGTCCTAAAATACAGAGAATCTTCTTCTTCTTTCAGCTTTTCCTGGTTAGGGGTCGCCACAGCGGATCACCGGTCCACTCATGATTGGCAGTGGAGTTTTACGGTGTCGAGTTGCCAGCCCGGCACCCAACCTTCCACAGAAGGCACACACATGCACACACTCACACCTAGGGCCAATTTAGTGTGTGCAATCTACCTACAGCATGTCTTTGGAATGTGGGAGGAAACCGGAGCACCCAGAGGAAACCCACATGACCACAGGGAGGACATGCAGACTCCACAAAGAAGGCACCCGAGCTGAGGATCGAACCGGAGAACCTCTTGCTGTGAGGCAGCAATGCTAACTGCTGCACCACTGTGGCTGTCCTGCTTCCTAAAATACAGAGAATGAATGATCAAAAACTGGATTTACATATACTAAATCAGAGATGGCCATTTCATGGAATGTTCCATTTTCCCTGTGGTATGGCAGTCTTGAAGGTGATATGTTTATAAGTTTAGGGGGTGAATTTTCAGTATTTTTTTCAAAGTGTCAACACTCTGTATTACAAGAGACAAAATTTCAGTAGGCAGCTTTTGAGGGTAACCATTTGAAATGTCTGGAACTGTTTTATTGAGTCCTGAAATATGGAGACTGAATGGATGAAAACAATGGGCTTACATATACTAAGTCTGAGATGGCCATTTCTTGGAGTCTTCCCTTTTCTCCAAGGTATAATGATCTTGGAGTTGTTATATGGGGAAATATCATGACATAATAAGTTTATAGCTTGTAACAGCTAGAGTTAAGCAAAGGGAAATAAGTGATACGTTGGATGCTACAATGCATTCACATTATGGGAATTATCAGTGCTTGAGCAGTATGTACTTTGTTTGTGGTGTATGATATTTGGTGGGTATGTGTGCATGTGACATTCATCTCTGTATTGTGGTTCAGTGACATATGAGTGTTGATGACTTATATTCTATGGGTTATCTTAGATGAGTGCACGGTTGATGCTATAAATCTATAGTGATTTATCAAGATGAAAGATCAATGAACTGTAGTTCCTGAAATAAATATTTTCAAAATTCAGCACTCAAAAATGAAGAAATATTAATAAGTGCTAACATAGGTTATACAGGGGAGAACAGATAGGTGCTTCTCCTTTCCTTGAACCTCGGAGTTGAATGATAATACTTGTGTGAGATATGTGGGTTGGGGGGTGTCAGCATGTTTCCAAAATTCAGTAACTGTGGTGTGATTCAGTGATTTGCTTTGGTCATTTTGTGGTATGAAGAACCCCACAGTTTGAACAATTGGCTACAATTGATCTTTAAATTCTGTATATATATATATATATATATATATATATATATATATATATATATATATATATATATATATATAAGATCATTGGTCATATGTATTTATTAGGCTATTAATCTGTGAAGCTCTAGAGAAGCCTAGCCTTACATTCCCATGGTAGCTTTTAGCTCTTATATTTTGCATACAAATAATCCATTCAGGCAGAACAAGTAGATGTTGAAATATTTACTTGCTGCCCGTATCCATAAGTGACGTGCGCTAAACCAGGGGCAAATTTGCAGTTACACATTCATTCATCTGGATTACAAAGACAAGTACATTGCTTTATGTGGAGAGACGGGTGGTTAAATAGAAGAAGTGTTCTTTGTGATGTATACCTATCCCTCCATCATGTTCTAATTATTAGCAAAAGAGAGTGAGATCCCTTGAGTGGATATTCACGTTACCATTGAACTTGCAAACTTGTAATAAGTCTGACAGAATAGGATATGTTAAATCCCTGTATGTGAGGAGGAGGTTGCTTCTTATAAACATTTATAATACTAAGTAAAGGGATGACGGTTTGAGATGGCCTGCATAGTTTTTGTGATTAAGGTCTTTGATTTTTTTTTTGTTTTTGACAAGTGTTTGGACAGATACTTACTAAATGGGGTATTATATTCATTGATTGCCAGATGAGAGACAAGTAGAGTCGAATAATTACGTCCTTGGACCTGGACATATATGAATAAATTGTGTTTTGGTTCACCATCATACCTCTTAACTTCTTAAAGAAAGAAATCTGGACAAGGGTAATAAAATTGGGACAATTTTTAAGTATTGTTCTTACAAGCTTAGAAAGTTGATAGAATAACAGGTTTTACACTCCCATGAATTTTCTGAAAGGTATGAATCTAAAACTCAAATGTCTATCATTTTCTAACTTCAATCATTAATGATTTGTCAATAATTTGCCAGAAAACCACCATTTTATGAAAAACGGACCAAAAATAGGATGCAAAAATCTGTATAGCTGAGAGGTATGTGACACCATAGAAGGTTGACTGGTGATAGCATACTGTAAACTGGGGAAAGGATATTTGTCCTGGAGAATTGTATATTATTCCACTTCTGGAAAATAGTGTGTGTGAGTGTGTGCATATATGCATGTGCGTGTTTGAACATGCATTTGTGTGTGCTTGGACATGCTCACCAAAAAAAAATCTGGCAACTTTTAGTTACTGGCAGGTGTTGTTAACAGCCAAAGAACATAGCATCACATATTTTGGTGGCAGTTGTAGTATTCATACCCAATACTACTTCTCATTATTATTAATAATAATAATAAACTGTGATTTAGGAGATACAGTGCTGTCATTTCATTTTACTGTTATAGTAAAAACAAATATGTAATTGTAAAAACAAATATGTAATTGTCACAGCTAAATATAATGCATTAAATATAGAACAGTCAAAAAATAAAATAATAAAATCAACTTTCAGACAAATAGAACCATACAATGAATATAGACCCTCACCATTATTTTATGAAAAACAATATACTTAACCACATGTCTGTTAGTCTAGTCGACACATTTGTTATACCATCTCGGCTTTTATTTTCATCTATAAAAAATTGAATTTAATTGTTAGCAAGAGATGATCCATATGTAATTTTCGGAGCCAGAAATGTAAATTGTGCATTCTAACTAGCATCACTGATATGTATACATAGGGATTGCTGGTTAATCATGTGAATACTCTTGCATCCTTATTTAAAAAATATAGCTCAGCTTACCATTGTAAAAAGTATGAATAAAAAGAAAATATATCAATGTACATAACTATCATGGATTACATTCTTATTAACTACCATAAATGAATATTTTGCTTAAACTTTGTTAATATATTTCAGGGAAACTATATTTTAAAAATAGTTACCGTGACTCTGATTTTAGTGGAATTATGTTTATAGTTCTATGTTCTTTTTTACTGGCAAATGTCCATCTACTGCTTAGGATTTAGATGAGGCAGTTACAATATTTTGTCTTTTCTCTTTGTCATGATAAAAAGTGCCTATTAATGCTTGTTACCTTAGGTTAAATGAATGGCTTGTCTTTTACTCACCTGCCTATGGAGTACTTGTATTCAAGAGTAAGTTGGGTTGTTTTAATTCACCCAGTAAATTTCTATTTTGTAGACTATGAATTTATTTGACCATTTTCTGGGTAAATGGAAACAACTGCACTATTAACTCCTCCTGCAGATGTAAGCAATGATATCAACATTATTCCATAGAAAATATAAATTTTGAAAGCACCAATATATTATTACATCTTTCGACCTTGATGTATATGTATAACCTTGTGTTTTAGTTTGCCAAAGTAGCTTAACTGGCAACAATATACTTTAAACTGGAGAAAAGGATGTTTGTACTGGGGGATTCTAATTTATTCCACATTAATATAAGTTGGGGATGTATTCCTAAGGGGTTGGATGCACAAAGTTTAAAACAGTTATTTATTGACATGGAGAAGGCAATGATGCAACTGAAAAATTATACTGCCAAAGAATTTATTTTAGCACATAGGCTTCAGTAAACATCTTTAGGGGGCAGAATACTATGCAGCCACCTTTGCTGCTAACAGGCTGAACATTTTGAATAAATGGTAAGAAATTAATTTAAGAATTAGTTTACAAAATTTGAGACTTATTTTAAAATTTCCAGAAGCTAAAGAATGTTTACTGAAACAAATAGCTAATAAGTTTTAGCATGAGTGGTAAATGCCAAGCAGCAGAACTATCCATAGAGTATGCTAAAAGTTCCATAAATAGATGGTAATGAGCAACAGAATTAGAATGAGGGCACTGTGTATGAACATGAAGTAAACCAAGATGAAGGACTGCTCAAAAAACATGGAAAAAAGTGATGCGGTGTTTAACATCAATGGTTCATAGGTTTATAGGTGTTTACTCTGCTAATGACCACAAGGCCCTTTTTAAGCCTAGCCACGCATCTCAAATCTCTGACAAGTTCTGATATCCTTGATAAGTGTTAGCAGAGGGCTGGTTGATGGACCATTTACTGGCTGCCTGTGTCCATTAGAGACAAAGGTACCAACCAGGGATGAATTTCTATTTCCCCATCCAATTGCCCAAGTTGCACTTGAATTGAGTTAGGGAGGAACTCTGCTTCACAATGATGGGGAGCGTGTTCCATAGACGGGGTCTCTGGGATACATACTTGTCTCTCAAGCAGGTCCTATTTTTATCACAGGCAAGGTTTAAATCTTTAGAGTGGGTAATTCTGGTTCTGTTTGTTTTGTATATGTGCAGGAGGTCCATCAGAGTGGGATATTACAATGCCCTGTATTCCAGGCATAGATCTACCCTCAAAAAATATGTAGGAGATAGAATATAGGGATAGGGCCTTGAGGTGGTCTGCATAGGACATTTTAATTATGGCCTGTATTATTTTAGTTAGGAACCTCTGTGGATGCTCTAGTTGCTGGTTATGCCAGGATAGGTACATACCAAAGGGGGCATTGTACTCAATGACAGGTTTGATGAATGTCGAATACAGTGGAACAATGACATGTGGACTTCGATGCCATACCTTTGTTAATAAGTTGCGCAACATAGAATGATTTCCTCACTACTGTACACAAGTGATGGTCAAAGGCTAGATTACTATCTATGCATGTCCCTAAGTCCCTGACTACTGGGTTAACTCTAAGGGGTGTGCTGTCAATATGATAGTTACCAGTGATGGATGACTTCCCAAAGGATACTATTATGCATTTCTTGGTATTAAGTTTTAGTCCATGGCTTTGATACCAATTGTTTGTCTGTGTCAGGCTCTCCTGGAGAACATTTGTGTCAGTATGGGATTCAATGACAGCACCTGATTTGCAATCATCTCAGCCAGAGACCACTGACATTGGCCTTGATGTCTGAGAAGTAAATGACAAAAAGGATTGGTGCAAGCACTGATCCCTGAGGGACTCCACTTGTGACTGGCCTCTTTGTAGAGGTGGACTTCCCAATTCTAACTTTGAGACCTGTCTGTGAGCCAGTTGGCTATCGACTGGGTGACATACGAGTTTTTACCTAACCTTCTCAGTTTCTCAAAAATGCCCAAGTGGGGTATTGTGTCAAATGTCTTGGCCAAGTTAAGGTAGGCAGTGTGAATCATTTTCCCTCATCCATTTCTTTGTTTACCTTCTCAAAGAAGTCTACCAGGTTGAGTAGGCATGATCTGCCCTTGACAAAACCAAACTGGGTTGAGTCTAGTTTCTGAAGGTTTGCCATATCTCTAGTAATCATATCCATGATATAATTCTTTCCATGGCTTTACATATAAGACTAGTGAGTAGTGTTGACTGCAGCTTAATTTCAATGTACATACTACTGAACCATGGATATATATTGGGAGTTACTACAGCATTAGTTAATGTGTATACACAAGAAGCTGTTGTTGTCACTATAAGCCACAGTAGTGTGTATCATCTACTGCACTTAACATTTCATGCTCTCCATGACAATGATATTGTAGACTGGTGCAGTGTGGATAGGGGCACAATGCAGGCTCTAGTTGATATATGTTGACCTCATCTGCAGGCTCATTGCAGATGTAGATTACTTATCCTACTGGATGCCAAAGTATGTGTGGTAGTATGTATTCAAGCCAAAGGGACTTTTCAGCAACCAGCTGAGGACATAGTTATTTCCCCAAACATTTGCAATGAGAATACTCCATCAGTTGTTGCAATATGTGGATTGAGCATACAAGGATTTCAAATAACAGAGGAGAGAGCAAACACAACACATGTCGTCTATGGTATAGTTCATTTCCTTGAGGTGCTGAAGGTCATAGTCTGCACCTGCATTGAAATAAAGGCCATGCCTTGTGACTTGGGAAGAAGGTATATGAAACTTAAAGCTTATCAATTTCTTAACTGCCAGGTAGTCTGTAATATACAGTGTATAATCTATAAAGTGTCTACAGGCCACCCAAGGTGTTATTACAACTCCTACATATGACACGCATGTAAGTTCTATCAACAGCCTGGGTTGTTTTTCCCGGGGGGCTCTGCAGAGCCTCTCACTGACTCTCTTCAAGAGAAATCTTGATGAGTGGATGGGAGATCGTAAGTTTACCCCAGGGGTCACATCTGTGTCACTGCTAGACAGGGGCACAGTAAACTAATTCTATTATATAAGGGGACATTCATTGTGTCACTACTAGACAGAGGCACAGTATTCTAGATTTATTCTGTACATTTTTGTACCATTTCATGGGGTGGCAAAAGCCACATCACTATGGCTAGGCTTACAAATGCCCCAGGGCAGATATCCTAGTACTATACTATGAAACTATGAAACTATGGAACACTGGTTAATGCCACCAATCAGAAATCCACAGTATGAAACTATGACTTATCTCAGATCCTGGTCATTGTGGAACATGCATTTGGGCTGCTGCAGGCATGTTTTTGCTGCATAGACATATCAGGTGGTGCCCTGCAGTATAACCCTGCCATATGTGTTACTATGTTTTCAGTATATACAGTGATGCACAATATCATACTTTGAAAACAGTTACAGCAGGGAGAGCAATAGCAGGAAAAACAGCCTTCAGCGCATCAAGCAGTGGAGGTTCAGCCACATAAGAACTCTTTGGAGGACCCAGCAGCAGGTGAAGAACATGTTAAGCTGAGGAGGGTGCAGTATGCCATCGCCTAGGCAAACAGACAGTGACTTACACACAGCTTTGGCTCAAGCACAGCATACGAATTGCATAAAAAGTGAGGCACACAAACACATCACCAGAGTGTGCTTAAAAATGAATAGGTTGGCCACACTGCATCAGGCAAAGGCGACTGAAGTAATAAAATACAAAGACAAGGTACAGATTTAATCAGTTGCATAGGTGGGGGAGGAGGGAGTACAAGTGTGCAATGTCTTTCACAGGGAAACGTGTGAGTATTGAAAATAATGAAAAAGTAAGGATCTATTTGTATTTATGAGACAGTTGAGGGTGGGGATTAATGTTGAAGACTTTGTGAATGGCCAGTGTTACTGAGTGTCTGAACATGCAAAGCTCTAAGGGCAGAAGTAGTGTGTGTGTGTGTGTGTGTGTGTGTGTGTGTGTGTGTGTGTGTGTGTGTGTGTGTGTGTGAGAATGTGCCAAGGCACTGTCTTAATAGTCGTTGCAGTACTGAACTTTCTTAGGAAATGCATAGTAAATGGTTAGATATCCCTTTCACACCTCTGTTCACAACAGCTGAGTTACTCCATGTCCCTGACTAGACAGAGTTATTTTGAGTGGCCACAAATAATATCTGCAACCAGATGTGCCACTACTGTGACAGGCATAACCCAAGAGACCCACAGCCCTGGCCTAAGCTGGAGCTAGTAGTGTAGCGGCTTAGTGGATGGCACCTGATGCATGACACATAAGCATGAGAAGACATGGCTTGTGCTAGTGTGTGATTTACTCCATTGAAAACTGTCACAGATACAGGGCAAACACTCACAGAGGTTATCACGCCAACTATGCATTATCCATAACAACAAAAAAGGTGGCTGTGATAGTACTTGCCTGTTCCTCCAAGATGGTCTTGCACATAAGTTAGGTCATGACCACTGACACAGTTAAAACATTGGATAATGATACCCATGTTTCAAGTGAGCACCAGTATTCACCGTGTGCGTGTGTGTGTGTGTGTGTGTGTGTGTGTGTGTGTGTGTGTGTGTGTGTGTGTGTGTGTGTGTGTGTGTGTGTGTGTGTGTTCGTGTCTGTGTCCTCACCCTATGGGGTTTATGCCCAATGGCGATGATTGTTCTCTAGGGGCATTACTTGTTTCCTGTGTATGGTGATAGCTGTGCAAATATTGCTGTACCTCTGACAGAAGCCAAGATTTTGCATTTCTATCAGAGCTGTCTTGCCAATGGTTCCTGTCCCTTTAATCTATGTTACTATGCAAGGTAACCAGTTCTTTTCTCAACATGACATGTGATATGTACTGTGCTGGTCACAAACAGCATGGATGTGTGTCACAAAACCTTTCCATGCATGATCTCAGTAAGCCTGGATGGCAGCATCCTACCTTATGAGCCATTAGCCATGGAGTCAGAGGGCCTGCTGCAGCACATCCTTCTCATAATCTGACATCTTTCATTCTCTACTTTTTCCCATTGGAGACATTGGCATTCCCTCATTGATCCTTGCCAGGCATATTGCTGTGGGCTTAGAAATGCTTAAGTTAATTAGTATAACAGTCACAAGCATACCTCTCAACTGTCTAGAGTTTTGCAGAATGCCCACATTTTTGCTTCATATGTTTGGTCTGTTCTTCATAACTTTTTTTTTCTTCCAGCAAGTCATTGAAGACTAAAGTCAGAAAACAATGACATATATTTGAGTTTCAAACTTCATACCCTTCATAAGATTCATGTTAATGTAAAACCTATTATTCTATCAAATGTCTAAGTTTATAAGAGCAATAATTAAAATTATTCCTGTATAAGGCCTTTGTTCACTATTTGTTATGGCTTTGTCCAGATTCCTTTTACTTAGAGGCTAAGAGATGTTACTATGTGGTTAGTTTTATGCGTAGCCATTTATCCCAAATTTCTCTAGCAATTTTATATATCTTAATATTATTTTAAGTGATGTGTGTAGGCTAGGGCTTGGGTGATTAATCAATTACAGGTTTCATCTATCCGGAAGAGGCATATGTGCCAGACCAAGGTTGAATTTCACTACTAGTCCAAGTTATGCTTGAATTGGGTTAGGAAAGAACTCTAAGTCACATGGATGAGAGACCTGTTTCATAGAAAGGGTAGTCTCAAACATATACTTTTCCCTCCAACATTACATCCGAGTGACGCCTCCAGATGCATCTGCAGCTACCTCCTACTGCTCCTCTAGGCGTCAAATATTACTTGTTCATACTTGCATTAATAATTCCAAAATCATGCTACATACAAGTTATCAGAATATTTTTATCTTGAAGTATACATGATGGCAAACACAATTGTATGGATAGCTCACCTTTGTCAAATGAGTATTTATTAGAACTGTAAGGTGATAACTTCATTTTTAAAGGCTCAGGCCACACCCACTAGGAGTTAAAGGTACACACTCAAAAGAGTTGTACTGAAGGGAATGAAGTTGCAAATAAGGTTTAGATCCCTAGATCAAGTAACTCTGGTGCTACTTGTTTTGTGGATATTCATAAGGTCTATCAGAAGAGGATCCATGGATGCCTTGCATGCCAGAAAAAGATTGCCCCTCAATATTTTGTAGTAAGCTAAGTACAGAGATAGGTCTTTGAGGTGATTCACTTGGAAATATTGTTTATACATTGTTTCCATTTTGTTAGGTACCTCTTTGGATATTTCAGTTATTAAATGTGCCTGGTTAAGTACATACTGAAGGAGATGTTGTACTCAATGATTGCTCTGATGAGGGCCAGATACAGTGGAACAATGACTTCCTTGGACCTAGATGTTATTCCCTTGCTTAGCAGTTAAAAATAGGCTGATTTCCTTAGTACCATAGACATATGGTGGTGGAAGGCCAGGGAACTACCTACATGCATTCCCAAATCCCTGATTACTGTGTCTACTCTTATGAGTGTGCTATCAATGAGGTAGTTTCCAGGATTTGTAGCCATCCCAAAGGATACTATTATGTATCTATTGATAGTGAGTTTTAGACCGTGGCTTAGGCACCAGTTGTTTGAGTCAGCTGCTCTTGGAGCATATTAGAGTCTTGGGTGGATTCCCTGACTGCACCTTGATTGCAGCCATCTGCAAGCTTGGTCAGACAGAGGCCCTTGATGTTGGCCATGACTTGAGAGAGATAGATGCCAAACATTACAGGGCCCTGATGGATGCTCCTAGTGACTGGCCTCTTTGTGGAGATGGGCTTCCCTATCCTACCTTTTTGGGTCCTGTCTGACAGCCACCCAGCAATTCAGTGGGTGACATATGGGTTTACACCTAATTCCATGAGATTGTCTAAAATACCTGAGTGGGGAATTGTATCAAATGCATTGGTGAGGTAATGGTGGGCAGTATCCACCATTTGTCCCTCATCCATTGCTTTGGTGACCTTCTCAAGGAAGTCCTCCAGGATGAGTAGGCATGATCTGCTCTTGGCAAAACAAATTGGGTTGGTTCCCGTGTCTGAAGATTTCTTATGTCATTGTTAATCATTTATATGCTAATTCTTTTCATGGCTTTTTATATAAGATGACTCAGACTTATGGGCCTGTAGTTACTGGGGTCTGTACATGGCCTGCCCTTGTATACAGTGATAGTTGTTGCAGGTCTCCATTCCCATGGGATAAAGCCTGTCTAGAGGCTATGCTTAAATAGTGAATGTAGTGGTCTTGATAAGTTATGGTTCATGCTATTTAGGAGGCATCATGGGATTTTATCTGGGCTTGTTGATGCAGTGTTCTTAGCCTAGGAGAGTGAGTTGAGGACCTGTTCCCTAGGGATAGTTGGGGGGTTATGATTATTGGCATTTTTGAAAGGTGGCAGGGGAAGAGAGGGTAAAACTGGACCTGAATGTACTGGCCAGTAGATTTGCTATATTTTCTTCCTTAGGGTAGGAGGTTCCATTTGCAATTAGTTCTGCACATTGTGTACTGCCGTTGAGATTGTGCACATAGTTAAAGAAAGCCTTATGTTTGTCCTTGGCCAGTGAGGCTAATTTTACCTCACATTTTGTTTTGGTAGATTTCATTTGCCTTTTGTGTTACTTGCTTAGATTGACGACAGAGATTTTTTTTTGTCTTGTTAGGCATTGCACTTTCTAAATATTGCAGTTACTTTCTTATTTTTCTTATGCAGCTTGTTGATGATGGGATTCCAATAGTGTGTCTTGTTTTTTAGTTTGCTCTTTGCTTATTCCTGGTAGGCATAGCTGTGTTTGTCCATTACTGATTTGATTGTGCAGGGTCTCAATGAACAATTCCACATAGGTAGAGAGCTAAAGACAAAATACATTTTTATTCAGTTTTCATAGCTGTAGTGCAGGCAGAAGAGTCACTACATTTTCAGAAACAGTATTTTATTCAAAGAGAAGCAATATTAGACTGGAAAGGAAAAGATAGAACTTTATGGTCAGTAAAGAAAAAAAAAGATGACAGTTACAGGCTAGTACTACAACAAAAAAAGTAAATATGTGCACTATTGGCAGAACATGCTGTGTATGGTACACCAGAAAAGACACTCAAGTTAAATCTGAAAAAAAATGTTTTACAGTCTCAGATCTGGCAGAATCATTTTTGGCTATTGTTTTGTTTCAACAGACATTGTCAAGATGACTGATTTATGGTAATAAAGTGTTTCAAACTAAAATATTGAAATAGGCAGAGACAGAAGAAGCACATTTATAGATATTAAATGTTTTACTAGTGTCACAAAGTGTAGAATTTAAACTCAGTGTTGCATTTTTAAAAATGACTGTACAGTCAAAGGTTTACATCCCACACAAGAAAAGATTGTATCATAAATATTATGTAGTAGTGCAGCCACAGGTTTAAATTTAATGTAAGGGAAGAATACAATGTAATTTACTATATTAGGAAACTTCACATGCTTGTAAAGGACAGACAAGTAAAGTTTCAGAGTCAGAGCAGTTCAATTCTAGTAGTAAATTTCATGAGTAAACAGTTCAAGATTTTATACATTTCATGTAGAAATTGCAGTTTATCAGAGCATATCAGTGGCACAGACTTGATTAATTAAGTTGCCAGATTACAGGTCACTTCAGTGAGCTGAATTAAAGACAGTACTGTATGCTACAAGGCAGTATGATAAAGATCAGATAAATATTTTTTTCTTAATGCAAAAACAGTTTTTTCAATTTATCTGAAGATGTGGGCTATTAGGAAAATTGCAGACAGTGGTGATAAATCCTTGCATCATTCAAAAGTATTGAAAGAGATAAATGGCATCAGATGAAAAAAAAAAAACATTTAATGCAGTTGGTGAAAACTGCACATTAAATGAACTTTTTTGTATAAATTATGGTCTGAGGGTCACAAGGTAAAACATTCCACAGTTAAGATTAATTTCATAAATTTATAGAATTGCAAAAAATGCTATGACGTTAGTATTCATTTCAGTTATGAAAGGGAGAAAGTGCCATCTAGTTTTCTATTTGATTCAGTAATGATGGTACAGCCTTTGTATGTCACTATGGGTTTGATTACAGACCAACAAGAATTTATTTATTAGTAACACTGGTTTATTTCATGCAGGGAAAAGTTATATAAAGTAAGGGCAACAAGTATAATTGGTAAAGCTACAAATGTTATTTAAAAATATTTTGTTTTTTTTTTTGTGTGTGTATTCTTTATAGATACTAGAAGGACTCGTTTATTGCAGAAATGTTTTTTGATACTGTATGCAGTTTCAATAAGCTTTAAGATATTCTGCCCACAGCCTTGTCTTTGAAGAATGAGACAAGGTCATGAGGCCAAGCTATCTGCAATAGAGGTGAACTATTGACAATAGAGGATACTACAGTGGTTTCTGTAGTACATCAGCAGTGAATGGGACAATGTAGAGCAATGATTAAACTTTGCAAGAACTGTGATACAAATGTCAGGTATGAGTGTGTGAATTATTTTTTTCAATGTTCTTTAAATACAAATGAAATATAGTTATCTCCATAGATTATAAAGTACATGAACAGTCTGTTAATTGAATTTATGTTTGCTTGTTTCAGTTATCCAAATACAAGCAGCCTTTAGAGTTAGGATCTGTATATGGCATATGGGTATCCACATGGGTTAATTAAGTGCTAAAGCAAGTATAGTACGGATGCAGATGCAGAAATGTATTCATGCAAATTAGTGATTTCACAACATGAAATATTTCAAGATGAATTTCAGTTTAGGTTATGTTTTCAGACAATGGCATAATGGTATCAGATTTTATTCTGTGCTTTTTATCTCTGTTCAGGTGCTACAGAAAAAGGCATTAATGTGGTGTTAGTTTAATAAGTTTCCAGAATATTACATTTATACACAGCTACTTCAAATGTTCAGCATAAAAATACATCAGTTTAGGGTCAGTTTCAGTCAAATTTCAGAATATAACATTCATACTAAATTATTTTAATTTGTCAGTATAATACCTTTCTAACAGCATTACTAGGCAGTTTCTACAACATGCATAAATAGTTTGCATATATAATCAGAACAGGCAGACTTTGCATTAATACGTCACAACTCACATTATTCAGTCATTAGTTTTAAGGGTAAAGTGACAGAATTATTTGTAACAGGCTTATCAAGATAAGTTATATAATTACCTAAAGCAGAAGTAGTAATAGTTATCTAATATAGTCATGGCATGACAAGTCAGGATTAATTTGTTAAGGAATACTTTGCAGATTGCATAATGATTATCATATATTAGACAGAAAGTTAAAAAGATACTAACAGGATATGAAAAGGAATAGATATGGAATGCAGAAAACATAGGTTTTATTAAATACACTTCTACTATTACAGCACGTACCACAGGATTCTCAAAAGCTTGCACAGAGTGCAAGATTGGTGCAGGAGCTCACGCAGGCAATATGTCTGCTATGCAATCCAGGAACAGCCTGCAGGGGCGTGCACAAACACTCCTGCACTAATCCTGAACGGACTAAGCCCTGTATGCAAATCACCCCATTTGCATGTAAAATCCATGCAAATGAGGTGATTTTAAAATCCAGGAAGCTTGCAAGACTAGTGTTAGCTGTAGAAATGTACTCGGTTAGTAAACAAGTACATTTCTGCAAAATCCAAAATGGAGCTATGACAGCTCCAAATAAAGGCTGCCTATCATGCAGTAAGCATGCCAATGACCAAATATAAGGCCATTGGCATTGCAAACATAAAAAAAAATACAAAAATCAACTTTTGTTTTTTTTAACCAGTCTCGGCTGTTTAAGCATTGGGCAGTGGCACGCAAATGGGATCAGGGGTAATAATAAAAAAAAAAAAATAAGCAATCTAACTAAAATCACTATTCTGCCATGCAAGTCAGTGGCAGGCAGAAGGCAACCTGGCCAGTGAGTAGTGGTTGCTAAGGGGGGAGGCTCAGTGTGAGACGTAACTACGCATTAGCAGGCAATCCTATGCAAATGAGGGGAAGGATAGTGAATCCCAGTTTTCAAAGAATCAAGCACGGAGCGGTTGGGTGGATCCAAAAACACTGAGAACACAATAACCCACCTTTTTACCTTCTGAAAGCCTGAATTGAGTACTCCATCAATTGTCTGTCAGTTATTTTATTCAAAAGGTTGTAAAACCACAATAAACAGCTGAACACAGCTTAGGCACAGTAACAAATTCAGTAGGGTAAAACCTTCCAACCTGATTCAGTCCATAAGTAGGAAGGTCCTCAGTTGAATGGAATGTAATGACCTCCACAAGCTGGTCCCAATAACCGGTAACAGCAGCTGTAGCTTGAGACTAAGTCCATGAACAATATAGTCCACAGTAAAATGGACTACAATAAGCTCCTCACAGCCAGTCCCAATAAACAATGACAGCAGCTGCAGCTTGAGAATGAGTCCATGAATAGTACAATCAACAGTTTAAATGGACTGCAATAAGCTCCACAAAGCCAGTCCCAATAACCAGTTACAGCAGCTGCAGCTTGAGACTTACAAACTGCACATCCCAGTAGATCAGTCTACCCTCAGGTATCAATTGCACATAAAAGATGTCAGCAAAATATAAAAAAAATCAGATAGTTCCAAGAAACAAAGTCTTCACGATCTCAGACCTCACTCGTGAACTTGTTGACAGTAGATTATAGCAACACCAAACATTTCCAAGGAAACAATTCCTAATGGTAAGCGCTTTCGTCCACTTAAACGTGGACTTTTTCAAACCTAAATATCTCACCATTAGGGCTTGTTTTAAATAACAATCCCATAGTCCCCTTAATTGTTAACCTCATCAATTAACCAATTAAAACAACAATTAGTTGTAAGTTCTTAAACAGACATTACACTAGTAAAATGCTGTCAGTTAAAAATACTTGCATAAGCAAAGTCACATTTCTAATGCAGCTAATATCAAAGCCTGTGCACCTTGTCTTTTAAAATAGGTGCTAAGGAGGGATGTTCATTCATCCCTGGGGGGTACATAGCTCCTAATTTCAATTGCCGTCAAACTTCACTATTACTGATCCTGTTACCCCAGTCCCCATCCCTAGGGTCTCTCAAAACATTTTCCAAAATACCAAATTTAAAGCAAGGTTCTCCTGTACAGGTCAAAGTGTGTTTAAAAAAGAGAATTATGTGGGTTTCTGGTTTTATCTGCATAAAGATGTTCATAAATCCACTTACAAAGCATATGCTCCATTTTTCCTACATAGAACCCTTGACAGCCAGTACAAATACTAAGGTAAACTAATCCTTTCCTATTACAGTTTCCACTGGCAAGGTGCGCTCTGATCTGAAACTCACCTACTGTAACCGTAGCACCCTCCAATATATGTGGGCAATATTTACATGCCCCACATTTCTGGGTTCCCTATCCCCAACCTTTGACACCAAAGGGTGTTCCAGCTAATACTTCATATTGTGCCTACTCTGTGAATGAATAAATTCCAGTTTTCCCCAACATGTGAGTCAGGTCCCAACAGTGTAAGAGTAGGAATAGCTTGGTGCAAGCCTAGGTGTTAGGTGACATCATGGGGGTGTGTGTCAGGCATACTGTAAGCGGATTGGAGCCCTGTGGATTGGGTTTGCTACTAGCATAGCACAGCTAAGCTGGGGGGGGGTGGTGTCTAAACTTGCTTAGCCCTCTTTACAAAGCCTAAGCAGGTGTGCGTGCTATGCACCAGGTTTTACAGGATGAAAACAGAGGTTAAACCAGGAAATAGCAGCAGTGTGCACATTTGAGCGCTCTGTTTGTGCGGCGCACACACGGGCTTAAACAGGAAGGCAATGGGTAAACAGCAGTATGAAGGTAACCAAGGAGAGCTAGCTTAGCTGGCAGGTGAAATGTATCAGAATCAGCCAATTACCCAGGCAGCAGACCAGCCCAGACCAGAACACTACTATAAACTAAGAAAACACCTACCCCTCTGGTTTTTCACACACTCTACACCACAAGTGGGGAACCTTTAACACTCACAACACCAAAATGATAGGGGCTGCAATAGCTATCATACAACTTGTGGAAGAGGCTGAGGATGGTGAGGAAGTGAATGCTGTCGACCAACCCACAGTGCAGAGATGGAGAAGAGTGTACAGATCCAGGGTAACCTACCAGGGGCTACATGAGCTGGAGATAGTGGAGTGCTATAGGGTGGACAGGGCCCTCCCACAGCAAACTGTTGAGCTGTGCCGACAATGCCTGACACACAGAACTAACAGAGGGGAACCCATCCCAGTGGATTTAAAGGTAAGTGTAGGCCTAAGAATACTAGCTACAGGTACCTTCCAAAGACCAACTGGGGGTATGATGGAAATTTCACAGATATCTGCATCCAGGGTACTCCACCAGTTCCTGGATGCCATGTTAGTACATGTTGGTGAGCACGTATATTTCCCAAACACCCGTGAGGTGTTGGCCAGCAATATGCAACTGTTCCATCAAATAGCAGAATATCCTGAGGTAGTGGTTGCTATAGACTTGCCTTCATTGAAGGCTGGGCATCTGGCTGGCAACTCGGCACTGTAAAAATCAACTACCAATCAAGAGAGGACCGGAGTTCCGCTGTGGTGACCCCTAACCGGGAAAAGCCGAAAGTCACAGTGGATGCTTTAGACTGCATACACATACACATCAAAGCAACACCTGGTGAGCAGGGTAGGGTCTACATCAACTGGAAGGACTTCCCCTCCATCAACTGCCAGGTCGTGTGTAATGCTCAGGGCTTAATAAAGAATGTGTGTGCTGGCTGCCCTGGAAGCTATAACTATTCCCACATCTGGCATCTGATGCAGCTGTACCAGAGACTTGCCAATGGGGAAATCCCTCACGGTCACCTGGATACACACTGGAGCTGTGGCTGATGACACCCATCAGATATGCACACACACCCAAACAAGAACTCTATAATGAGGCACATGCACAGACTAGAATTATAGTAGAGCATGTGTTTGTGATGCTCAAGTCCACTGCCTGGACATATCCTGTGGAGCCCTGCAGTACTCATCAGCTACATATACCCAAATTGTCCTTGTATGTGCCATGCTACACAATATGATCCTGCGGAAACAGCTGCAGCAGGAACAGCATGGGGCAGGGCCACACAGCCCCCCGCCTTTGCCAAGGTGTGCACAGGCACAGAGTGACTTGGAGGAGGAGCAACCTGAGCCTGCCCCAGTAGGCAGAAGGAGGCATGCCAAGTATGCCCTGGCCTTGGCAAAGAGGCAATGCATAGCACATACACTGACACAGGAAGGACCCAGGGAATAACACCTCTCTTCGACTCTCACATACAGTAAAAGGGATGCCAAACACTACACTTCCTTTGCCTAACCATGTGTAGGGAGTGTAGTATGTGCATCAGACACAGGCAGCCCTGCAGCATCACCCTCAATACTGGGACACCCACAAGGTAAGTAATTCACACATGCCAGTCAAGAGGGGTCACATACCAAACAACAGTCACAGCCAGCAGGACAGGTGTAGACAAACAAAAACAAAGGCTGTGCTATGGCCTCTAAATGAGGCCTATGGGTAACCTCCCCACCTGGCCTACATAGACAGACTACAGCAGGTCAGGCAGTGGGATATCAGTTCTGAAGGGTAGGAAGTCAGAAACTAATATGTAGGTAATTAAAAGCTAAGATATGTGGTACACTGGTCTGCCTCTAGCCAGCACAATAGGTAACACTACAGACTGAAATGGAGTACCCAACATACTAGTACAGTCCTAGCAAATGTGTACAAGTGTCAGATGTGCCCCCCCATCTGAAGCAGAAATGTAGTCACAGTCAGATGTGCCCCACCCAATCCTGTGTAGAAATGTAGAAATAGTCAGGTGTGCCCCCCCATCCTACATAGAAATATAGTAACAGTCAGGTGTGCCCCCATCCTACGTAGAAGTATAGTAACAGTCAGGTGTGCCCCAATCCTGTGTAGAAATGTAGAAATAGTCAGATGTGCCTCCCCATCCTACATAGAAATATAGTAACAGTCAGGTGTGCCCCTATCCCACAATCCTGTTTAAAAATGTAGAAATAGTCAAGTGTGCCCCCATCCTACATAGAAATATATTTTTGGGGAATTACATTTGAGTGGTAATTCAATTCCAATGTGCATTTGGTAATTCAATTTGTATTTGTTAATTGATTAATTGATTGTCTTATATAATTCGACATCCTTGATGGTGAAGTTATTCCTTTGAGGGCTTGGTTAAGCCGAGGTACTTCAATCACCAGTAAAGAGTGGATGTCTTCACCAGTGTCTCCTGAGTGATTTTTTTCTCAACTTTTGTATCCTGCTGGATTTATTTGTTTCTTCTATGATGTCCTCATCCAGAGCTCCTGTTGGCAATAATACAACTGGGTCATCTGTTTTAACATCGATGGGTAATGCAGCTGATTTATGGGCAGAAAGGGAAAGAAGGTTTGCATCCAGGGACCCATGGTCGAGTGATAAGATGGATCAATTTGCAGTCAAGTTTGTTCAATTAGAACGTTTGTTGGTGAAAGAAGTTGTGTTATTCTATGATACCAGACGTTTGGAGAAATATCTTAGTTTGGATATTACTCCATGATGGCTGAGAGTGGATAAACTACTCGCTTCAGAATTCTCAGAGGAAGAAGCGGATTTGATGGAGGAGTGGAAAAATGTCGCTTTACAATGTACACTGGGTTGGTTAAAGGTACTCGTTAAAAAGAATACTTGCGCTCTTGATAAAGCATGCAGCTCTGTATACAGCTACAAGAGGAGCTTAAGGTGGAATTATCATAGGATGTTTTTTTTGAAACGTATGCAAGAGGTGGCTCAATGTGTTAACAAGTTGGAGGAAGAGGTTATCAAATGGAAACATGGCAAGCTGGAAAGGGATATAAAGGATTATCAAAACAATCTTATTTTTCAATGGCAACGGAAATCACGTAAAGGAAGGTCTTCCTTAAGGAAGTCTGGGTCCACATCTAGTGCATCACGAGATTCTTCATTCTCTTCATCGGAAGCAAGTGCTAGTTCGAAAAAGAATGTTTCCTTTGAAGATGTAAGAATGAAGGGGGTCCACAGGGTCATTTTATCGTACAGGAAAATGGTTCGTCTTCCAGTTCATATAAAAGCAAGAAGGGACAGAGATGACAAAATAAAAGAAAATGACTGTGTTTTTTCTCGTCTGAACCAGCACAATTTTTCTCAAAGGGACATTCATGTGGGGAGACACACGGGTAATTTTTTTTCCCAACAGTATTAGTGACATAGGGAAGTCATACAGTTTTTGGATGTTGAATATTTGGTGGATGAAAGACACAGCATCTCTTAGAGACCATTTATGAAGGTGACCGCAGTGAATAATTTTCTTTTCACTGACAGTATGCACCCTACTCATTTGTTGAGGGCACTTCCCCATGAAAAATTTAAACATAATGCCAACAATACATTTGAAAAATCACAGCTAAAGGGAGAATTTGCCAAAGTCAGACAAAAGTTGTTAACACGATGCTATCCTGTGGCTGTTGTAGATGAGGCTGAAAGAAAAGCATTTGGGTTTACACAGTCAGTAGGTGATCCTACACAGAGGAGAACAGGGAGGAGATCTTGGGTCAGAGAACCAAGAGAAACAGCAAAGGATATATTTTTTGTTAATAAATATTCAGATTTTTCTTGGGTTATTTGTGAATTACTTATTCGTTTTTGGTCCATGATCAAACAAGACAGTGAGGTAGAGCATCTTTTTCCTGATAAGGTTACTTTTTTCTTTTGGCAAGTTTCTCAATTGAAAAGAGGTTTTGAACAACAGTCCACATGGATATTTAAATCAAAATAAGGGTTCCTTTGCATGTGGCAGATGCAAGGTGTGTAGTAGGATAAAGAACTTAGATGGCGAAAGAATAAATGGCAAAAGGTATAATTTTTGTGGTCGTTTTAGCTGGGATACTCTAGGGGGCAGTATATATTCTAGGGTGCAATTGTGCACTGCCTATGTGGTATATAGGCCAGACCAAAAGACCAGTAAAGAGAAGTATCATGGAACATTTGGGTGACATCAGAAATGCCAGAATTGAAAGCTCTTCATTTTCATACCAAGCATGGAGGTTCTATGGATAGTTTAATTTTCAGTGTGCTAGCTAAGGGATCAGAGCAACTAGGTTTTGATCTAGTGAGGGAGCTGCTGAGAATGGAGACTAGATATATATCATTAATTCTGGTATGATGTGGCCCAATCGTATGAACATTGAATTAGATTTAAATGTATTATTTGAGTTCAACAATTGTGCATCGTCATATGTTGTAAATACACCATATTTAATTAATGTTTATGAGCAAATCATAATATATTAATTATTTAACCTTATATGAAGTTTCACAGAAGTGTAATTTTATATGTTGGTTTTATTAAGTGGTGAATTTCATACATAAGACATTAGCGCAGGTATGCAAATGTTAACTTCACAAGCTTCAGTCTGTGGTAAAATTTTGGGAAACTACATTTGAGGGTAATTGAATTCCAATGTGTATTTGGTAATTCAGTTTGTACTTGTTAATTGATTAATTAATTGTCTTATATAATTCAACATCCTTGATGGTGAAGTTATTCCTTTGAAGGCTTGGTTAAGCTGAGGTACTTGAATCACCAGTAAAGAGTGGATGTCTTCACCAGTGTCTCTGGTGTGATTTTTTTCTCAACTTTTGTATCCTGCTGGATTTATTTGTTTCTTCTATGTAGAAATATAGTAACAGTCAGGAGTGCCCTCCCCCCACAATCCTGTGTAGAAATGTAGAAATAGTCAGGTGCCCCCCCCATCCTACGCAGAAATATAATAACAGTCAGGTGTGCCCCTCCAGTCCTGTGTAGAAATATAGAAATAGTCAGGTGTGCCCCTCCCCCATCCCACGTAGAAATATAGTAACAGTTAGGTGTGTCCTCCCACAATCCTGTGTAGAAATGTAGAAATAGTCAGGTGCCCCCCCCACATCCTATGCAGAAATGTAGTAACAGTCCATGCCAAACGATCGATGGATACCCTGCAGAGACAGCATGCTATCTGTAGTTGTACAACACAAGGTCAGCAGTGCAATGCAAACTACCTGGACTTGATCCACACATTCAATACAGACAGCCATACTGGGAATGCCCACACACTTAATGTAATGAAGGCAATGTCAGTCAACAGCATACTGAAAGGTCATACTGGGCATGCTCACACACTTAAAGACATGAAGGCCATGTCTGCAAACACCAGTGGAGCAGACATATCTGGCAACCGCAGATATTAGTGCAGACACGCCTCAGTATGTACCACACATGCTTTGCACACACAGTGGATAGGAATACAGGCATATATGTAAGGACAACACACTATAATAAGTCAAAGGTAGACATACATAGATGTCTGGAAGAGAGTGGCTGCGACAAGGTGCCATCCAGAGCTCTCCCACCCAGCACACAGCCAAATGGCCACAACCACATGAGGGTCTGATGTCACACACTGCAGATACTAGCCACTGGTATCTGTCAGCATTACAGAGTATGTGATGCAAGTGCCAGCTGTGCAACATGACTGTTCAAGGAAGTAGTCATCTAGCAGCTGTAAACACGTACCTGTGGAATATGACCCAGGTTGTGCCCACATGTGGCATGCAACCCCTAGATAAATGGGTTATGCCCCATGGACACACACTGCCCTCCCCATAGCCCCAGTATGACAAGTCTGCTGAGGTCATCTACTGTGAAATACACCGTTGGGAAAGTTGTAGCCCCATAATTTCTGTGGTGTGTCCCATAACTGCTGTAGTGTGATAAACTAGTTAGGTAGGTGTTCTAAACCCAGTCTTGGCAAGTGTGTGTGTGTGTGTGTGTGTGTGTGTGTGTGTGTGTGTCTGTCGGACTCTGTCTGTGTAGAGAGCAATGCTTTTTAGGGTGGTCACACTCCCTACAATTGAAATGCTCTACATTGGTAAGGCTGCTGATGTCATCCACCTAGAAATACATCCCTGGAAAGGTTGTATCCCAGTAATCTCCTTGGTGTGTCTGGGTAGCTATAGCCTAGTAATCGCTGTAGCACATCCTGTAACTGCAGCCAGCTGTAGTGTGATAAATTAGTTAGGTAGGAGTTTTAACCCCAGCCTTGGCAACTGTGTATGCATGTCTATGTAAAGAACAATGCTTTTTAGGGTAGTTCCACTCCCTACAATTGAAATGCTCTACTTTGGTAAGGCTGCTGATGTCATCCACCTAGAAATATATCCCTGGAAAGGCTGTATCTCCATAATCTCCATGGTGCGTCCCATGACTACATACTACTGTAGTGTGATGAAATCGTTAGGTAGGAGTTAAATTCCCAGACGTTGCAACTGTGTGTGTCTGTTTGTCTGTGTATAGAACAATGCTTTTTAGGGTAGTCACACTCCCTACAATTCAAATGTTCATCTTTGGCAAGGCTGCTGATGTCATCCACCTAGAAATACACCTCTGGGTAGCCATAGCCCAGTAACCTCCATAGTGCATCCTGTAACTGTGACCTGCTGTAGTGTGAAAAATTAATTAGGTAGTTACTCTAATCACAGACATGGCAGGTGTGTGTCTGTCTGTGTAGAGAGCAATGTTTTTAGGGTAGTCACACTCCCTGCAATTTAAATTCTCATATTTGGCAAGGCTGCTCATGTCATCCACCTAGAAATACACCACTGGGAAGCTGTAGCCCAGTGATCGACATAGCGCATCCTGTAACTGCATACTGCTATAATGTGATAAATTAGGTAAATAGCTGTTCTAATCCCAGGCAAAGCGAGTGCATGTGTGCATGTCTGATTCTGTGTAGAGAGGAATGCTTTTTAGGGTAGTCACACTCCATGCAATTCAAATGCTCATCTTTGGCAAGGCTGCTGATGTCATCCACCTAGAAATATACCTCTGAGAAACTAGAGCCCAGTAATCTCCATAGCATGTAGCTTAACTGCATACTGCTGTTATGTGATATAGACCCCTGTTAGGGGTTCTCTACCCACACATGTCGGTTGTGGATGTTTTGTGTGTGTTTCACTGTCTGTGTGGGGAGCAATGCATTTTAGGCTAGTGACACTCAGTACATGACAAATGGCCTACTTTGGCAGTCCTGCTGATGTCATCCAATGTGAAATACTCCTTTGGGAAAGAAGAATGCCAGTAATCCATGTGGTGTGCCCTATAACAGCTCCATGCTGTAGTGTGATATAGACCTCTGTTAGGGGTTTTATACCCACATATGTTGTTTGTGGATGGTTTGTGTGTGTTTCAATGTCTGTGTGGGGAGAAATGCATTTTAGGCTAGTCACTCTCAGTACATGTCCAATGGCCTACTTTGGCAATCCTGCTGGTGTCATCCAATGTGAAATATACCTTTGGGGAAGGAGTATTCCAGTAACCTCCATGGTGTGTATTATAACTGTGTAGTGCTGCAGTGTAATAAATTAGTTAGGAAGGGGTTCAACTCCCAAATATGACAGATGTGTTTGTGTTTATAACTTGCATCGTGTGAGACATCTAGGTCCAATGTAGAGTAGGTTTGGCAAATGTCTTTTATGGTGGCCCTATATCACAATGTCCACTGTACAGGGATAACAGATGTGAAATAGCCGAGAGGCTGGGGTGCAAATCCATACCCATACACGTGACATCATGGTCAGACAATCACAGTTAGCAACCCCAGTATTCCCCAGAGCACACTCTCAACCCATGTCACACACACACACACACACACACACACACACACACACACACACACACACACACACACACACACACACACACACACACACACACACACATATGCTGAGGCAACAGCCAATATGTGTGTAGTACACTGCATATTGGCGACTGATAGTAACTATGGAGTGATTGCAGTGGCCTACACAGGCCATGGCACCCTGTCCATCTGTCCAATAGACACATACATGCAGACAGTGCACCTTAACTATGTTCCCCACTGGACACCTGCAACACCTGTGGTGCCATCATATGTGACCCACAAAGACATACCATGCCTGAAAACATGCCCTGTATGGACAGATGCCACTGATGCCAGGGAATACCATTATGCATGCTATCAATATAGGTGCAGGGTTAAACTGCTGTTCATTACCAGTTCCTGCAACAGGTTGTCAAGACTGGCACATCGGATGATAATCTGTGTACATAACATGGGCCCAACACCCCAGGTACAGTTCCACATCACTGTACATGCATGTGGGAGGTGTGCACATCCCAGACACTGTCCATGTCATGGACTAGGGAACACATACATGGCAAGTGATGCACAGCATTGGCCACATGCAATAGCCACCCAGGTGACTGGATGGTGGATACAATACCGACATGTGTGGGCAAATGCAGAAATCACAGGCCTGTACCACAATGCAGACCATTGTCATGTGGCCTGATGCCAAGGTATATCCATCACCTAGCCTAGTATAGCTGTCTGACACAGTCGGCCACCATATACCCATGCAAAAATGCACCCATGCATGTCAGTACTGGCACCTTGTGTGATTGTGTGTGTGTTGTATGATGTGTATGGTCAAATCTTCACTCACTACAACCCCCAGTGGCATACTGAAGCATGTTGTCTGATGTCACACATCTCCCCATACCCTTTTCCCATATAACCTCCGTATGACCTATATGGTGCATGTGATACCTGCACAGTAATGTGCTGTGGCAATCTCACTAGGGATGAGCTGTATCCCTGGCCCTGCCAAGTGTATCAATGTGTGTGCGCCCCTGTGAGATTGTGGCTTTGTTGATGCTGGCACCTGTTCATGTGGACAGGCACGTGTACATCACCTACCATATAGCTACCATATCCTTGTTGCAGATGTCATTCACCATCAAATATATTTTCTGCAGACTCCACAACAGGTAACTTATGTGGAGCATCCAGCAAATGCATAGAGCTGTAATATCACTACATAGTCATCAGAGGTTTGATATCCTGTGCTAGTAGGTGTGTAACACAAACATGTTTAGGTTTTACTCTCCCACCCCTCCTTGACTTGTTGATGTCTCTGTCTGCCTCTCTCACTCCCTCACTGGTGGATGTAGAGACCTATACCTGCTTTTCTTAGGCAGCAGAATGTGTATTTTACGTAATGCTCATGATCAGCTGATGGCCTCTACATGAACTATAGCCCTCCCCTAGCTGATTGCATGTGGAACAGCTGTAGTAACATTCCCATAGCCAGTTGCATGGAAACACACTCCAATATCTAGGAACATCATGATTGTGTTGGTTCTTTTCATTCACTGTGAGCAGGAACTCATTCTGTTGTTTGGCAAACAGCATCTCAGATGGAGTGGGGATTTACCTCTGACAACATACACTGTGGAAACAGGCCGACACACAGGAGGGGGATGTGCCTGACCTGACTACAGACTGTAAGTGGTGCTGTACTGCATTTGGAGTAATGTTGGTTTAACAGGGTGTGTGTGGATATGGCTGTCCTTCATGTATGAATACCTGCCATGTCAGTTGTATGTTTATGAAGACTCCCCATCTGTAGGGTCATCTGCAGAATGGGCAGTGTGTAGTGCCTTTGATGTCATGTGTTACCCACACAACATGTATCTGTGAACTGCAGAAGGCAGTGTGAGGATTGCAGTCTGTAGATGGTGAAAGCCATGATAGTTACTGACTTCATATCTCTCATAGGACATATGTTGCAACAAACCCTGTTACAACAGTACCCTGTTACAACAGTAAATGTATGATGTTATCATAGCAATGTGTAAATATTGGCCCTGTGTATGTGCATGCAGCCGCAACTCAGTCTATCTTTGTGCATATGTCGTGTATTAAGAGGTGCATATGTACTGTACACCATAATTAGTGTTATCATATCTGATAACAAGCCAGTGAGATATCAGAATGCTACACATGTTATGTACAGTAGGGGTTATATTCAATGACATAACCTGGAAATACTGTGGTAGCTTGTACAGTACTGAGGTCTGTGCAGTTATGGTGAATGTCAATAGTGTGTCTATTGTTAATATGTACCTGGGCCTGTGTACAGACTATGGTAGTTGTCATCATCCTAGGTCCCGTCCTATCTGATGTTACATGCTGCTCCACTGTATGTTACTGTATTCACTTACATGTTTGTAGGGTCATACACACACATGTCTCATACCACAGTCAGCCATCAGACCAAACTGTATAGCGGCCTAGTATATGTAGGGTTAGTGTATGAGTGGCACATATAAGGATGGTGTTGAACAGATAGTCCATATACTGCAATATCATGCTAGCTTGTCATATGTGGCTGCGGCTATGGCTGTGTTCTCATTGGTTGTGGTTATGCACTTTTACACAGGTATATCTTACCCTGCACTGTGACATGCCTGTACAGCCTGAAATATATGCAGGTACATGTGCATTCCCCCATAGGAGATGTAGCCCAGTGTTGAGCCAGTCTGCCTGCAACCTGCACAGTGCATTGTTACATGCCTATCAGCTTAGTGTACTTACCCAGTGAGATGTCATCTGCAGATACTTGCCAGATGTACTGCTGCCAGGCCTCCCTTAACAGTCATATATGTCAGACAGAGCAGTGGGATGCTGTACAGATGTATGTCAATATCTAGTGGGTAGTCTATGACCATGGCACCCCTGTACCAGCAATTATTACATGTCAGGCCAGACAGGGATGTGTGAATGCATAACCTATGGTGGCACATATATACCAGTCACTATATGTTATACCCATCTACATGGCTGTTAACATCCATATTGTCAGGCATGGTACACATGTTTTGCACTAAGGGGTTCTGTGTATACCTCTGGACTGTACAGAGTGTGTCAAAATGTCCACACATATTGGACAATATCTCTGCTGCATTCGACAGGGGCAGTATGTGCTAGCAGCGGTACTTTACTATGATGTCCTTAGGATGTCTGTCAGTAGCCAATGGCACATATGTGGAAAGCAGATGTGACCTCCCACACACACCATGTCTGTGAAGACAATCCCAATTACAGTAGCAATAGTAAATAGAACTGTAATTGTACACAAATAAAGGTTTACCATTTCTGCAAACGTGTGTGTTTTTTGTCCTATGACCTCTCAGTGTTTATATGTTGCAGGCAATGATTGTCATTTGTATGGGTGGCCCATACAGTATCCAGGTGTTCAGGTGTGAACTGTAGGCATAGTGGCTGTTCCATATTTTGTGCACCTTCTACATATGTATCTTATCTGCATGTGTATGTGTAGTCACATGTATATCTATTTATATGTAAATATATATATATATATATATATATATATATATATAGATATATATCTGCATATATGTTTCTGTGTATATGTATCCTGGGGATATTGATAGTGTCCACATTATACATTTCCTATTGGTGCCAGACTGTACTGCATGATATGTTACCAATACCAGCCTGACATCATACAGGTGGGATGTAGTACTGTTAACATCTTGTGCCCATGTCATGTCAGTTCCTGTTTATGGGATCTGCAACACTTGGTAGTGTATTGCAGGGTGGACGTGATTGGCTGTGGGGGGGTAATGCCTATTTGCACAAGACATATATTGTTTGGGGCCTCTCAAACCCATTAATGGTGCATGTGGACATATTTGTTTTTGTTAATCTATCATTGCTATCTACACATGTATGGCCACATATACCTATGTATATATATATATATATATATATATATATATATATATATATATATATATATACTTACATATGTATGACTATGTCCATATATAACTTCCTAGGTATCTATCTGTGTACATATATGTACCATGCTGTGTATATGTAGACATATAGGTGTAGACCTATATATGTGTCGATGCAGGCATTTGCATGTATATATGTTCATATATATATATATATATATATATATATATATATATATTTATGTATATATATATATATATATATATATATATATATATATATATATATATATATCAACATATATAGATTTGTTGTATCTGTTTAGATATTAATATATTTACACACACACATACATCTAGATGTTGGTATACATTCTCTGTATTGTTGCATGACTGGGCTGGATGATATGTTTCTGACAACATCAGATTTATATGTATCTGGCATGGCTGATCAGTAAATCACTTTGTCTATGGTGTGCATGGTCCTGGGTTCGAGCCTTGTAGAGGCTGTTTATTTTGGTGCTGGGCAGAACACAGGCCATTGAATACAAAGTGATTAAAGCACTTTAAAGCAGTTGTAAGTGGGTTTGCATGGGTTTGCAAGGGTTTGCGCGAAGCTAAGCACTGCTAACTACTGGTTACAGTTTTTTATACTCTGTTAGCTTCTGAATTTCTTAACCTGTGCCCCAAGCAACCTGACTTAAACCTAAAAGTGCTTACTCCTGCTTACCCCATGCTAATTTCTTTAAAAGAAAAGTTGATAGGAAAGTGGTGTAAAAGAGGCACAGACAGTAGGGAAAATATGCAGGGATGTGCAGGAAGGTTTTAGGGAAGGTCCATAGCTGCCCATTTCTTCTACAGCAACAGTTGTGCATATGCACTGAATTTGATTACTTGTGTCCAGTGGACACGTGTCTGAAATTGACCATTATTTTTAATAGATTGCCCTTTTATTTTTCAGGTGAGAGTGGGATGTTGGGGAGAGGTAGCAGGTATATTTTGGGAGGTAGGCTGGGTAGATTAACAGACAAGACAGAAAAGACACATACAGGGTGGTATATGACATGTGGGGTAAACACCTTGGGGAGGGGTGTTTAAATGGAAACAGTGGGACTGAGGTCCCCACCCATGGGCAGTCATCAAGCAGGTGTAGCTGGTCTCAAACCTCCCTGTCAATCAATTGGGTGACAGGTACCTTTCTGCACCCTCCCAGGGGCCAAGTCCCATCCACTGAAGTGGTTCCACCTGAAGGTGGTGTGGGCGAATGGAGGAGGAGGTCTCGCTGGGCCCCAGATGTGCTGGTGCCCAGTACCATGCCCAGCTGAGGTGGAGCAGGTGGAGATTTACAACAGTTGCAGGGGCATAGAACCAAATGTGAATATTTATAAACCAATAGGACATATGTCCCAACAAATCCATTTAGGTGTGTAATCAGTTGGTATTGCACATATGGTGAGAGAGAGTGCAGTGATCTGTCCATTATATGTATTAAATGGCCTTACTTTGTACAATGGTATGTTTGTTTCCATGCTTGTAGACAGGTAAATGAGTGAACTGTGTTGTAACTACAGTCTACACCTCTTACCTGTGGAGGGAACTTTGTTAACACTACCTGACAAATTCTACACGTACTCACAGATTCCATGCTTGTAGTTAAGTATATAAGTGAACTGTGTTGTACCTAAATTGTATTGTACCTACAGTCTACACCTCTTACCTGTTATAGTTGTGGAAAATATTTGTGTACCTGACAGATTCTACACATACTCCCAGATTCAGTCTACACCTCTTATATCTGTGAAGAAATTGTTTGTTAACACTACCTGACGAAAACTATACATACTCCCTGATTCCATGTTGATGTTATACACATACCTAGCAATCCGTTATTGCACACACTCTGGTCAAGGCTTGACAGGATGTAGGTGTTAATGTGACATATTTTGGATTAGCTGTCATACACTTTGGGTGAGATGCTACAATGACAGGTTTGCTGTCATATACATTCCCTTTTTATGTTCAGGTCTCACTATCCATTATATGTCAGTGTAAGCTGCTTACATTTCTTGGATCATCTCACTGATTTGTCAGGGGAACAGGTTACCGGGCAGCAGATATGGGCCATTTATCTGGACATTCTGGACAGATCAGAACAGTTGAGGGGTATGACTATATATACAGCTTACAACCTAAACATTCTGCCAGCTTACAGCGTACTATCTGAACATTCTAGCAGAGTCTGTACAGTTGGGTCTAATTATGCATACAGCTTTCTATCTGAACATTCTCACAAACTCTGTACAGTTGTGGGTTATGCTTATGCATACAACTTACTACGACTCCCGGGATTCAAACCCATGCTGTGTGTGGTAAAAACATTAGAGCTGACATCACAGTACACTGTGCTATCTGGGAATTGGTGTGAAGCATTCCAATGGTTTCTAAGTCTCCCTCAGTTGTTCAATATGACTGACCTCTTGGGACTTCCAACATTGTTATACTGAACTTCCTACACATTTTAACTGCATTCAACAGTGTGGGTAACACTGCTTTATACAACAGTACTATTTATAGAATGCAACACTACAACAACATATGAAAGCAGAATGTACACAAGCACTCCAGGGGTTATACTTTTATTCACAAGATATTACACCTTTATATCCACACAACCTATATGACAGTCTTCCTGCCATATTGTCTGGTTTATTCAGTACATCCCATACACAATACATTTTATCTTTTCTAGAACTGTTATATTTTTTCTTATGACAGTACAAGCAAGATTATTACTAACCTGCCTTGCGACACAGCCTTTGCAGCCTAGCAGCATGGGCTTGCTGGTTCGCAGCCCACTCATCTGCAGCTGTCCATAGTATAACATTACGTAGTAGAATGGGTACTTAGTGCTGGGGCATCGTTCCATCCTCTTGTTCTTGGATCCTGCTCAGAGAGATCCCCTTCTAAATACACCTGATTTCATGATTGGATGGTTTTGAAAAGGCTAAGTTATGGGTTGCTTACACCATATAAGCTGCACTGTGCAATGCTTAGCATTTGCTTATCATTAATTAAACTATATATTTTCCTTTTGACATTGATTCATTATTTGTTACATGTATATTTTGTGTCACGGTACATCTGTGTGATGATTCATGTGTACGTATACTTTACTGGAGACTTCAACTTTATTACAATAACAACTCATATCTGGTAGTGCATTTACTCCAGTTCACGCATATTTATGTGAAACCTCATTCACACCATGTGATGGTTTGCAAATGTTACATAGATGATTTAGTGTTTATTTGTCGGGGGGAGGAAAGAGATTTTTGTGTTTTTGTAGATGAGTTGCATCAAAATGTGTTTGGCCTTGAATTTACCTTTAGAACACATAGGGAAGTCATACAGTTTTTGGATGTTGAATATTTGGTGGATGAAAGACACAGCATCTCTTAGAGACCATTTATGAAGGTGACCGCAGTGAATAATTTTCTTTTCGCTGACAGTATGCACCCTACTCATTTGTTGAGGGCACTTCCCCATGGAAAATTTAAACATACTGCCAACAATACATTTGAAAAATCACAGCTAAAGGGAGAATTTGCCAAAGTCAGACAAAAGTTGTTAACACAATGCTATCCTGTGGCTGTTGTAGATGAGGCTGAAAGAAAAGAATTTGGGTTTACACAGTCAGTAGGTGATCCTACACAGAGGAGATCAGGGAGGAGATCTTGGGTCAGAGAACCAAGAGAAACAGCAAAGGATATATTTTTTGTTAATAAATATTCAGATTTTTCTTGGGTTATTTGTGAATTACTTATTCGTTTTTGGTCCATGATCAAAGACAGTGAGGTAGAGCATCTTTTTCCTGATAAGGTTACTTTTTTCTTTTGGCAAGTTTCTCAATTTAAAAGAGGTTTTGAACAATAGTCCACATGGATATTTAAATCAAAATAAGGTTTCCTTTGCATGTGACAGATGCAAGGTGTGTAGTAGGATAAAGAACTTAGATGGTGAAAGAATAAATGGCAAAAGGTATAATTTTTGTGGTCGTTTTAGCTGGGATACTCTAGGGGCAGTATATATTCTAGGGTGCACTTGTGCACTGCCTATGTGGTATATAGGCCAGACCAAAAGACCAGTAAAGAGAAGTATCATGGAACATTTGGGTGACATCAGAAATGCCAGAATTGAAAGCCCAGTAGCTCTTCATTTTCATGCCAAGCATGGAGGTTCTATGGATAGTTTAATTTTCAGTGTGCTAGCTAAGGGATCAGAGCAACTAGGTTTTGATCTAGTGAGGGAGCTGCTGAGAATGGAGACTAGATATATATAATTAATTCTGATATGATGTGGCCCAATCGTATGAACATTGAATTAGATTTAAATGTATTATTTGAGTTCAACAATTGTGCATCGTCATATGTTGTAAATACACCATATTTAATTAATGTTTATGAGCAAATCATAATATATTAATTATTTAACCTTATATGAAGTTTCACAGAAGTGTAATTTTATATGTTGGTTTTATTAAGTGGTGAATTTCATACATAAGACATTAGCGCAGGTATGCAAATGTTAACTTCACAAGCTTCAGTCTGTGGTAAAATTTTGGGAAACTACATTTGAGGGTAATTGAATTCCAATGTGTATTTGGTAATTCAGTTTGTACTTGTTAATTGATTAATTAATTGTCTTATATAATTTAACATCCTTGATGGTGAAGTTATTCCTTTGAAGGCTTGGTTAAGCTGAGGTACTTGAATCACCAGTAAAGAGTGGCTGTCTTCACCAGTGTCTCTGGTGTGATTTTTTTCTCAAATTTTGTATCCTGCTGGATTTATTTGTTTCTTCTACGTAGAAATATAGTAACAGTCAGGAGTGCCCTCCCCCCACAATCCTGTGTAGAAATGTAGAAATAGTCAGGTGTCCCCCCCATCCTACGCAGAAATATAATAACAGTCAGGTGTGCCCCTCCAGTCCTGTGTAGAAATATAGAAATAGTCAGGTGTGCCCCCCCCATCCCACATAGAAATATAGTAACAGTTAGGTGTGTCCTCCCACAATCCTGTGTAGAAATGTAGAAATAGTCAGGTGTGCCCCCCATCCTATGCAGAAATGTAGTAACAGTCCATGCCAAATGATCGATGGATACCCTGCAGAGACAGCATGCTACCTGTAGTTGTACAACACAAAGGTCAGCAGTGCAATGCAAACTACCTGGACTTGATCCACACATTCAATACAGACAGCCATACTGGGAATGCCCACACACTTAATGTAATGAAGGCAATGTCAGTCAACAGCATACTGAAAGGTCATACTGGGCATGCTCACACACTTAAAGACATGAAGGCCATGTCTGCAAACACCAGTGGAACAGACATATCTGGCAACCGCAGATGTTAGTGCAGACACGCCTCAGTATGTACCACACATGCTTTGCACACACAGTGGATAGGAATACAGGCATATATGTAAGGACAACACACTATAATAAGTCAAAGGTAGACATACATAGATGTCTGGAAGAGAGTGGCTGTGACAAGGTGCCATCCAGAGCTCTCCCACCCAGCACACAGCCAAATGGCCACAACCACATGAGGGTCTGATGTCACACACTGCAGATACTAGCCACTGGTATCTTTCAGCATTACAGAGTATGTGATGCAAGTGCCAGCTGTGCAACATGACTGTTCAAGGAAGTAGTCATCTAGCAGCTGTATACACGTACCTGTGGAATATGACCCAGGTTGTGCCCACATGTGGCATGCAACCTCTAGATGAATGGGTTATGCCCCATGGGCACACACTGCCCTCCTCATAGCCCCAGTATGACAAGTCTGCTGAGGTCATCTACTGTGAAATACACCTTTGGGAAAGTTGTAGCCCCATAATTTCTGTGGTGTGTCCCATAACTGCTGTAGTGTGATAAACTAGTTCTAACCCCAGTCTTGGCAACTGTGTGTGTGTGTGTGTGTGTGTGTGTGTGTGTGTGTGTGTGTGTGTGTGTGTGTGTGTGTGTGTGTGTGTGTGTGTGTGTGTCTGTCAGACTCTGTCTGTGTAGAGAGCAATGCTTTTTAGGGTGGTCACACTCCCTACAATTGAAATGCTCTACTTTGGTAAGGCTGCTGATGTCATCCAACTAGAAATACATCCCTGGAAAGGTTGTATCCCAGTAATCTCATTGGTGTGTCTGGGTAGCTATAGCCTAGTAATCGCTGTAGCGCGTCCTGTAACTGCAGCCAGCTGTAGTGTGATAAATTAGTTAGGTAGGAGTTTTAACCCCAGCCTTGGCAACTGTGTATGCATGTCTATGTAAAAAACAATGCTTTTTAGGGTAGTTCCACTCCCTACAATTGAAATGCTCTACTTTGGTAAGGCTGCTGATGTCATCCACCTAGAAATATATCCCTGGAAAGGCTGTATCTCCATAATCTCCATGGTGCGTCCCATGACTGCATACTACTGTAGTGTGATGAAATCATTAGGTAGGAGTTAAATTCCCAGACGTTGCAACTGTGTGTGTCTGTTTGTCTGTGTATAGAACAATGCTTTTTAGGGTAGTCATACTCCCTACAATTCAAATGTTCATCTTTGGCAAGGCTGCTGATGTCATCCACCTAGAAATACACCTCTGGGTAGCCATAGCCCAGTAACCTCCATAGTGCATCCTGTAACTGTGACCTGCTGTAGTGTGAAAAATTAATTAGGTAGTTACTCTAATCACAGACATGGCAGGTGTGTGTCTGTCTGTGTAGAGAGCAATGTTTTTAGGGTAATCACACTCCCTGCAATTTAAATTCTCATATTTGGCAAGGCTGCTCATGTCATCCACCTAGAAATACACCTCTGGGAAGCTGTAGCCCAGTGATCGACATAGCGCATCCTGTAACTGTGTACTGCTATAATGTGATAAATTAGGTAAATAGATGTTCTAATCCCAGGCAAAGCGAGTGCATGTGTGCATGTCTGATTCTGTGTAGAGAGGAATGCTTTTTAGGGTAGTCACACTTCATACAATTCAAGTGTTCATCTTTGGCAAGGCTGCTGATGTCATCCACCTAGAAATACACCTCTGAGAAACTAGAGCCCAGTAATCTCCATAGCATGTAGCTTAACTGCATACTGCTGTTATGTGATACAGACCCCTGTTAGGGATTCTCTACCCACACATGTCGGTTGTGGATGTTTTGTGTGTGTTTCACTGTCTGCGTGGGGAGCAATGCATTTTAGGCTAGTCACACTCAGTACATGACAAATGGCCTACTTTGGCAGTCCTGCTGATGTCATCCAATGTGAAATACACCTTTGGGAAAGAAGAATGCCAGTAATCCATGTGGTGTGTCCTATAACAGCTCCATGCTGTAGTGTGATATAGACCTCTGTTAGGGGTTTTATACCCACATATGTTGTTTGTGGATGGTTTGTGTGTGTTTCAATGTCTGTGTGGGGAGCAATGCATTTTAGGCTAGTCACACTCAGTACATGCCCAATGGCCTACTTTGGCAATCCTGCTGGTGTCATCCAATGTGAAATATACCTTTGGGGAAGGAGTATTCCAGTAACCTCCATGGTGTGTATTATAACTGTGTAGTGCTGTAGTATAATAAATTAGTTAGGTAGGGGTTTAACTCCCAAATATGACAGGTGTGTTTGTGTTTATAACTTGCACTGTGTGAGACATCTAGGTCCAATGTAGAGTAGGTTTGGCAAATGTCTTTTATGGTGGCCCTATATCACAATGTCCACTGTACAGGGATAACAGATGTGAAATAGCCGAGAGGCTGGGGTGCAAATCCATACCCATACACGTGACATCATGGTCAGGCAATTACAGTTAGCAAGCCCAGTATTCCCCAGAGCACACTCTCAACCCATGTCACACACACACACACACACACACACACACACACACACACACACACACACACACACACACACACACACACACACACATATGCCGAGGCAACAGCCAATATGTGTGTAGTACACTGCATATTGGCGACTGATAGTAACTATGGAGTGATTGCAGTGGCCTACAGAGGCCATGGCACCCTGTCCATCTGTACAATAGACACGTACATGCAGACAGTGCACCTTCACCATGTTCCCCACTGGACACCTGCAACACCTATGGTGCCATCATATGTGACCCACAAAGACATACCATGCCTGAAAACATGCCCTGTATGGACAGATGCCACTGATGCCAGGGAATACCATTATGCATGCTATCAATGTAGATGCAGGGTTAAACTGCTGTTCATTACCAGTTCCTGCCACAGGTTGTCAAGACTGGCACATCGGATGATAATCTGTGTACATAACATGGGCCCAACACCCCAGGTACAGTTCCACATCACTGTACATGCATGTGGGAGGTGTGCACATCCCAGGCACTGTCCATGTCATGGACTGGGGAACACATACATGGCAAGTGATGCACAGCATTGGCCACATACAATAGCCACCCAGGTGACTGGATGGTGGATACAATACCCACATGTGTGGGCAAATGCAGAAACCACAGGCCTGTACCACAATGCAGACCATTGTCATGTGGCCTGATGCCAAGGTATATCCATCACCTAGCCTAGTATAGCTGTCTGGCACAGTCGGCCACCATATACCCATGCAAAAATGCACCCATGCATGTCAGTACTGGCACCTTGTGTGATTGTGTGTGTGTTGTATGATGTGTATGGTCAAATCCACACTCACTACAACCCCCAGTGGCATACTGAAGCATGCTGTCTGATGTCACACACCTCCCTATACCCTTAGCCCATATAACCTCCGTATGACCTATATGGTGCATGTGATACCGGCACAGTAATGTGCTGTGGCAATCTCACTAGGGATGAGCTGTATCCCTGGCCCTGCCAAGTGTATCAATGTGTGTGCGCCCCTGTGAGAGTGCGGCTTTGTTGATGCTGGCACCTGTTCATGTGGACAGGCACGTGTACATCACCTACCATATAGCTACCATATCCTTGTTGCAGATGTCATTCACCATCAAATATATTTTCTGCAGACTCCACAACAGGTAACTTATGTGGAGCATCCAGCAAATGCATAGAGCTGTAATATCACTACATAGTCATCAGAGGTTTGATATCCTGTGCTAGTAGGTGTGTAACACAAACATGTTTAGGTTTTACTCTCCCACCCCTTCCTGACTTGTTGATGTCTCTGTCTGCCTCTCTCACTCCCTCACTGGTGGATGTAGAGACCTATACCTGCTTTTCTTATGCAGCAGAATGTGTATTTTAGGTAATGCTCATGATCAGCTGATGGCCTCTACATGAACTACAGCCCTCCCCTAGCTGATTGCATGTGGAACAGCTGTAGTAACATTCCCATATCCAGCTGCATGAAAACACACTCCAATATCTAGGAACATCATGATTGTGTTGGTTCTTTTCATTCACTGTGAGCAGGAACTCATTCTGTTGTTTGGCAAACAGCATCTCAGATGGAGTGGGGATTTACCTCTGACAACATACACTGTGGAAACAGGCCGACACACAGGAGGGGGATGTGCCTGACCTGACTACAGACTGTAAGTGGTGCTGTACTGCATTTGGAGTAATGTTGGTTTAACAGGGTGTGTGCGGATATGGCTGTCCTTCATGTATGAATACCTGCCATGTCAGTTGTATGTTTATGAAGACTCCCCATCTGTAGGGTCATCTGCAGAATGGGCAGTGTGTAGTGCCTTTGATGTCATGTGTTACCCACACAACATGTATCTGTGAACTGCAGAAGGCAGTGTGAGGATTGCAGTCTGTAGATGGTGAAAGCCATGATAGTTACTGACTTCATATCTCTCATAGGACATATGTTGCAACAAACCCTGTTACAACAGTAAATGTATGATGTTATCATAGCAATGTGTAAATATTGGCCCTGTGTATGTGCATGCAGCCGCAACTCAGTCTATCTTTGTGCATATGTCATGTATTAAGAGGTGCATATGTACTGTACACCATAATTAGTGTCATCATATCTGATAACAAGCCAGTGAGATATCAGAATGCTACACATGTTATGTACAGTAGGGTTTATATTCGATGACATAACCTGGACATACTGTGGTAGCTTGTACAGTACTGAGGTCTGTGCAGTTATGGTGAATGTCAATAGTGTGTCTATTATTAATATGTACCTGGGCCTGTGTACAGACTATGGTAGTTGTCATCATCCTAGGTCCCGTCCTATCTGATGTTACATGCTGCTCCACTGTATGTTACTGTATTCACTTACATGTTTGTAGGGCCATACACACACATGTCTCATACCACAGTCAGCCATCAGACCAAACTGTATAGCGGCCTAGTATATGTAAGGTTAGTGTATGAGTGGCACATATGAGGATGGTGTTGAACAGATAGTCCATATACTGCAATATCATGCTAGCTTGTCATATGTGGCTGCGGCTATGGCTGTGTTCTTATTGGTTGTGGTTATGCACTTTTACACAGGTGTATCTTACCCTGCGCTGTAACATGCCTGTACAGCCTGAAATATATGCAGGTACATGTGCATTCCCCCATAGGAGATGTAGCCCAGTGTTGAGCCAGTCTGCCTGCAACCTGCACAGTGCATTGTTACATGCCTATCAGCTTAGTGTACTTACCCAGTGAGATGTCATGTGCAGATACTTGCCAGATGTACTGTTGCCAGGCCTCCCTTAACAGTCATGTATGTCAGACAGAGCAGTGGGATGCTGTACAGATGTATGTCAATATCTAGTGGGTAGTCTATGACCATGGCACCCCTGTACCAGCAATTATAACATGTCAGGCCAGACAGGGATGTGTGAATGCATAACCTACGGTGGCACATATATACCAGTCACTATATGTTATACCCATCTACATGGCTAACATCCATATTGTCAGGCATGATACACATGTTTTGCACTAAGGGGTTCTGTGTATACCTCTGGACTGTACAGAGTGTGTCAAAATGTCCACACATATTGGACAATATCTCTGCTGCATTCGACAGGGGCAGTATGTGCTAGCAGCGGTACTTTACTATGATGTCCTTAGGATGTCTGTCAGTAGCCAATGGCACATATGTGGAAAGCAGATGTGACCTCCCACACACACCATGTCTGTGAAGACAATCCCAATTACAGTAGCAATAGTAAATAGAACTGTAATTGTACACAAATAAAGGTTTACCATTTCTGCAAACGTGTGTGTTTTTTGTCCTATGACCTCTCAGTGTGTATATGTTGCAGGCAATGATTGTCATTTGTATGGGTGGCCCATACAGTATCCAGGTGTTCAGGTGTGAACTGTAGGCATAGTGGCTGTTCCATATTTTGTGCACCTTCTACATATGTATCTTATCTGCATGTGTATGTGTAGTCAAATGTATATCTATTTATATGTAAATATATATATATATATATATATATATATATATATATATATATATATATATATATATATATATATATATATATATATATATATATATATATATATATATATATATATATATATCTGTTTACATATGTATGACTATGTCCATATATAACTGCATAGGTATCTATCTGTGTACATATATGTACCATGCTGTGTATATGTAGACATATAGGTGTAGACCTATATATGTGTCGATGTAGGCATTTGCATGTATATATGTTCATATATATATATAAATATATATATATATATATATATATATATATATATATATATATATATCAACATATATAGATTTGTTGTATCTGTTTAGATATTAATATATTTACACACACACATACATCTAGATGTTGGTATACATTCTCTGTACTGTTGCATGACTGGGCTGGATGATATGTTTCTGACAACATCAGATTTATATGTATCTGGCATGGCTGATCAGTAAATCACTTTGTCTATGGTGTGCATGGTCCTGGGTTCGAGCCTTGTAGAGGCTGTTTATTTTGGTGCTGGGCAGAACACAGGCCATTGGATACAAAGTGATTAAAGCACTTTAAAGCAGTTGTAAGTGGGTTTGCATGGGTTTGCAAGGGTTTGCGCGAAGCTAAGCACTGCTAACTACTGGTTACAGTTTTTTATACTCTGTTAGCTTCTGAATTTCTTAACCTGTGTAGGCAGTGCTTACCCCCAAGCAACCTGACTTAAACCCGCATACTGCTGCTTAAAAGTGCTTACTCCTGCTTACCCCCATGCTAATTTCTTTAAAAGAAAAGAAAAGAAAAAGGGGTTGATAGGAAAGTGGTGTAAAAAGGGGCACAAAGAGGGAAAGACAGTAGGGAAAATATCCAGGGATGTGCAGGAAGGTTTTAGGGAAGGTCCATAGCTGCCCATTTCTTCTACAGCAACAGTTGTGCATATGCACTGAATTTGGAGGTATATTTGGACACTCAAACCCCAGGGTGGGGGTGAGGACAACAATAATTCATTGTGATGCCAATTAGACCGGATTACTTGTGTCCAGTGGACACGTGTGTGAAATTGACAGCTATGTGTCGGGCATTATTTTTTTGTGGGAATAGATTGCCCTTTTTATTTTTTTCAGGTGAGAGTGGGATGTTGGGGAGAGGTAGCAGGTATATTTTGGGAGGTAGGCTGGGTAGATTAACAGACAAGACAGAAAAGACACATACAGGGGTGGTATATGACATGTGGGGGGTAAACACCTTGGGCGGGGAGGGGTGTTTGGAAGTTGCAAGCCCATGAGCCCCCAAATGGAAACAGTGGGACTGAGGTCCCCACCCATGGGCAGTCACCACTACACCTTCACAGTCCCAAAGGTGGCTGTGCTGGGGGTTGGGAAGGAGGGGCAAGCTTACCCTCTAATTGTGCCATGTGGCCCTCAAGCAGGTGTAGCTGGTCTCAAACCTCCCTGTCAATCAATCTACACACCATGTCCCGGACCTGACGGTGGGTGACAGGTACCTTTCTGCACCCTCTCCCAAGGGGGGCCAAGTCCCATCCACTGAAGTGGTTCCACCTGAAGGTGGTGTAGGGCGAATGGAGGAGGAGGTCTCGGGCTGGGCCCCAGATGTGCTGGTGCCCAGTACCATGCCCAGCTGAGGTGGAGCAGGTGGGTCCGCTGGGACCTGCCTTCCCATACGAGCTATGGTGTTGCCGTTTTAGGACAAATATTGATTAGTAATAGTCAACAACATTCAGGATTAGTTATAACAGCATGCATAGGTATTCCCATTAACCCAAGACACCAGATTTACAACAGTTGCAGGGTAAGCAGAACACATACATATATGGGACAACAGTGGCCATAACAACAGCATGCAGGTTTCATTGATGGCAACAGGCCACCAATATGGGAGTATATTAACATGGCATATGCATAGAACCAAATGTGAATATTTATAAACCAATAGGACATATGTCCCAACAAAGGATTGGAGTGTATACGTATCCATTTAGGTGTGCAATCAGGGTATTGTTGCACATATGGTGGAGGTGAGAGAGAGAGGTCAGTTAACAACTTATATATCCCTGTAGTTTTCACAACTTTTTTAGTCACTGCAGTGATCTGTCCATTATATGTATTATTACACTACCCAATGGCCTTACTTTGTATAATGGTATGTTTGTAGATTAGTATATACGTGGACTGTATCTTACATATAGTCTACACCTCTTGCCTGTTATAGCTGTTGAGAAAATATTTTTAACACTACCTTGCAACCTCTACACATACTCCCAGATTCCATGCTTGTAGACAGGTAAAAGAGTGAACTGTGTTGTAACTACAGTCTACACCTCTTACCTGTGGAGGGAACTTTGTTAACACTACCTGACAAATTCTACACGTACTCCCAGATTCCATGCTTGTAGTCAAGTATATAAGTGAACTGTGTTATACCTACAGTCTACACCTCTTACCTGTTATAGCTATGGGGAAAATCTTCGTTAACACTACCTGACAGATTCTACACATACTCCCAGCTTCCATGCTTGTAGACACGTATATGAGTGAATTGTATTGTACCTACAGTCTACACCTCTTACCTGTTATAGTTGTGGGGAAAATATTTGTTAACACTACCTGACAGATTCTACACATACTCCCAGATTCCATGCTTGCAGACAAGTACATGAGTGAACTGTGTTGTAACTACAGTCTACACCTCTTACCTGTTATAGCTGTGAAGGGAACTTTGTTAACACTACCTGATAAATTCTACACATACTCCCACATTCCATGCTGGTAGACATGTATAGGAGTGAACTGTGTTGTAACTACAGTCTACACCTCTTACCTGTTATATCTGTGAAGAAATATTTGTTAACACTACCTGACGAATACTATACATACTCCCTGATTCCATGTTGATGTTATACACATACCTAGCAATCCGTTATTGTACACACTCTGGTCAAGGCTTGACAGGATGTAGGTGTTAATGTGACATATTTTGGATTAGCTGTCATACACTTTGGGTGAGATGCTACAATGACAGGTTTGCTGTCATATACATTCCCTTTTTATGTTCAGGTCTCACTATCCATTATATGTCAGTGTAAGCTGCTTACATTTCTTGGATCATCTCACTGATTTGTCAGGGGAACAGGTTACCGGGCAGCAGATATTGGCCATTTATCTGGACATTCTGGACAGAGCAGAACAGTTGAGGGGTATGACTATATATACAGCTTACAACCTAAACATTCTGCCACAGTCTGTACAGCTGATGGTTATGATTATGCTTACAGCGTACTATCTGAACATTCTAGCAGAGTCTGTACAGTTGGGTCTAATTATGCATACAGCTTTCTATCTGAACATTCTCACAAACTCTGTACAGTTGTGGGTTATGCTTATGCATACAACTTACTACGACTCCCGGGATTCAAACCCATGCTGTGTGTGGTAAAAACATTAGAGCTGACTTCACAGTACACTGTGCTATCTGGGAATTGGTGTGAAGCATTCCAATGGTTTCTAAGTCTCCCTCAGTTGTTCAATATGACTGACCTCTTGGGACTTCCAACATTGTTATACTGAACTTCCTACACATTTTAACTGCATTCAACAGTGTGGGTAACACTGCTTAATACAACAGTACTATTTATAGAATGCAACACTACAACAATATATGAAAGCAGAATGTACACAAGCACTCCAGGGGTTATACTTTTATTCACAAGATAGTACACCTTTATTTCCACACAACCTATATGACAGTCTTCCTGCCATATTGTCTGGTTTATTCAGTACATCCCATACACAATACATTTTTATACGGGTATAACACTTTTCTAGAACTGTTATATTTTTTTCTTATGACAGTACAAGCAAGATTATTACTAACCTGCCTTGCAACACAGCCTTTGCAGCCTAGCAGCATGGGCTTGCTGGTTTGCAGCCCACTCATCTGCAGCTGTCACAGAAATACAGTAATATTTAGCCATTACCTATCCATAGTATACACAAGCTAGACAAACATTATCTACGTAGTAGAATGGGTACTTAGTGCTGGGGCATCTGCCATCTCCCTTGATTCTTGGATCCACTGCTCCAAGAGATCACCCTTCTGCCACTTCAGGTCAGCATGGTGATGCCTGGCCTGTGAACCAGTCCAGGGGGTACCAGTGGCACTGGTGAGGTCATGGGCGAGACTGTCCCAGGCCTCCACTTTATACTGTGAGCCCTGGTACTGGCCCTGCAGTAGTCTCTCCTCATGGTGTTTTACCAGGAGCCATCCCATGAATCTGGACTCCTTGGTGCCCCAGTGCTGCAATCTAAATCGAGTGCATTCCCCAACTCCAGCCATTCTGCCTACTGTAGGGAGCTGCAACCAGTTATGGGAATTATTGGCGCCTATGGGGTTTAAATACACCTGATTTCCCGCACTTTCCCATGATTGGATGGTTTTGAAAAGGCTAAGTTATGGGCACACCTGCTCACCTAATGTTGACATTGCTTAAAGGGGTATTCCACTGGGCAGATTGAGTTAGCTGGCCTACACATTGCTTACACCATATAAGCTGCACTGTGCAATGCTTAGCATTGCTTAATATTTAATTAGCATTATATTTTCCTTTTGACATTGATTCATTATTTGTTACATGTTATATTTGTGTCTGGTATCTGTGATTCATGTGTACGTATACTGTATGGGGTACTGGAGACTTCAGCACTTTATTACAATAACAACTCATATCTGGCCTTAGTGCAGTACTCCAGTTCACATATTTATGCAGGTTATACAACATCACACTCTACAGATTCATTTCACATGTTCAGTTTGAGTTTCCTATGGTGAGGATTTGTTTGTTGAAACCTCATTCTTATGTATTGCTATGATAGCTTAGTGGTTAACTACTGTGTTTATAGTATACAGGGTACTGGGCTTGAGCTTTGCAGAGGCTGTTGATTTTGTTGCTGGGCAAAACAAGGGCCGTTGGATACAGAGTGATTAAGGCACTTTAAAGCAGTTGTAAGCAGGGGTGCGTGTGTTTGCGCGGTGGTAAGCACTGCTAACTTCCGGTTACAGTTTCTTATACTCAGTTAGTTTCCACATTGCTTAATCTGTGTAGGCAGTGCTTACCCCTGTGCAAACGGAGTTAAACATGCTTAATATTGCTTACATATGCTTACTACTGCTTATTTGTGCGTAAACCTGTTTAGTAGTGCCTTATTCATTATGACACTGACACTTCACATGTGCATTTCCTGCAGTACTCCAGGTCATAAATATATGTTATTTAGTGGGTTTTCCAACAAAAATATTGGTTATAACATGCTTCGCCATGTAGAACAGACTGTACTGCAGTGGCACTCGAACCGGGAATGCCGGCTTATTAGGCGAATACTCTTCCCACTACACTATTGCTGTGCTGCTTAATTTGCATATATCTTCCTTGTTATCCTGTTCAACCTTTTTAACCGTAGCTAAGCGATGGGCACACCTGTGCACCTTTGGTTAGCTGTACTTGGATTTTTTAAAAAAAACAAATAAAAGGGTTTCTTCATTTAATTTATATGTACTGCTGCTGTTGTACACATGGGGGACAGTTGGTGGGGATATGCAGGCATCTATGAGTGGTCTCACTCATTTCTAACCACTTTCTGCTCTTCTACATTGCAGAGGCGTGTTTATTCTGAGAGCTCTGCTCTCAGACATGCTCTCCGCACTCGTATATGCTCCATATAAGCCTAGGAGCTTGGGCAGCGTGCCTTCATTAATATGCAGGGCATGCTGCCATCCTGCTTCTAAATGGGCACTCCCATGCAGGACTAAGCTACTCCTGCATGGAAGATTAGTGAATCCGGGAGACAGACATTTAACATGTAAATATACAGGGCAATTCAATAACAAATCTAATTAAAGATTTACAGAAACCAGTTAATACATTATATGGTCATTATGCTTCAATATATAAATATTAGAGATGTAAAAAGGAAGTTTATCACTAAATTAGTCTGGATCTTGTCACATATAATATGCAATATGTAATACCAGTTATAAGACAAGTTAAAGAATTGTCCAGCTGAATTAAATCAGAAAGCTAACTGATAAACATCTGTTTAGAGCCTACACACATCTTTGCATTCCAGATCATTTTCTGAAAAAAAAACAACTTAAAATGCATAAGAAAATCAAGACTTTGCTATTATGGGACATCTTAGATTAACAATCTTAGTGTCATTTTATTAATACATCCTTGCTGTTTTCAGTCTTACCTATTATAAGCTATTAAGTCACATAGTTAAAAAGTCATACCCATGAAAGTTCTGGACGCCATAAAGGTCTATATGTGTTAACTAGAAGTATATAAAAAAGGCACTCTAGGCTTGAATGAGTTAAGATACTTCAATCTAAATGCTTACCGGATAAATAACAGGACATGAATGCTAAAGTGATACCTAGTGGTCAAAATTAATACTGCAAGTTTATTTATCAGATACATTTTATTTTATAGTTGCTGCATTTGTTGCTGTGATCATTATGGTACCTTTTGCAGTCTATATTAGTACATTTTTTAAATAATTACAAAAGCCAATCTCAGCTCAGAGATTTCACTGAGAGCTGTGAGAATAGGCTTGATATAAATACACTTTTGCTAGAATAAATTTTACCAAAACACATTATTCTCTGTATAGGGCAAGAAATGCAGCCATATTAAAGCAAGCCGCTATTTTCATTTCATATTTCATATTTTACATGCAGTTTCAGTAAGGAACAATTCAGTGAAGGATACAAATTATAAATGAGCTCAGTGAAGTAACCTTCAGGCCAAAGCACTGATCAGAATGAGGCGTGCTATCAGAGTGTACAGAACATTTAGTACAAAAAAAGATATCTTGTTCAGATGGTACAAGGCATGGGGACCAAGAATAAAGATGTGCGTTGAGCATATTGGAAATTTACATAGTCTTAGTTTTATGACAGAGACTTTCTAGGTAGAAGTCAGTTCAGCTTAGATACTCAGGAGATTGATTACAGAAGTTAGATTAAAGTTCCAGCAATTCAAATCTGCAGAAATGAGTTGAGATGCTCAGAGAATTGACTACAGAAGTCAGGTCAAATGTCCAGTAGTTCAGATTTTCAGAAGTCAGTAAATGTTTGGAAACTGCAGAAAACAGTGCAGCTTGTCATAGTTCTGCCATTATGGAGAAAAAAAATAATTCTGAGTTTAGAGGTACAATGGACAGTAGAATTCATTCTTCAGAGCTACAGACGCTTGAGAATGTAGTCCAGTTCAGTTTATCAGCACTGTTATTTAAGACAGTATCAGTAACTTTTTAAAATCTTGTTGGATTACTATATTTATCTCTACTGTATACTGTTGCTACACAATAAACCACCTCTGAGTAAAGACTTTTATTCTGAAAGACACAAGAAGAATTGCCACATAAAGGAAAAACTGAAATATTTGGCATTTGTCCAGTAAAGCACTGGGTCATTAAAAGATAAAGATATTTATTCTAATTTTTACACATCTCTTGCATACAACATTAGTTTGTTTAATAATTAGTTATTTGTAAGTAAACATGAGACTTTGGCTACATTGCTTCAGGATGCCCATACAGACCAAGCTAACTGAGGAGATAGTAAGAGAGTTCATATGCATGACACCTTGTCACCTCAGTGTATTTCTACTTCTCTGTATACCCCACTGAGGATATTTCTCCCACATGTTGTGGACCACACATATACTTCCCACGATGGCAAGCCTACAGACACCATGTACGTACCCCCCATGAAGAGTAACATTACAATTTGTGGATGAACATACTGACAACAGCATCCCCCTTCAGTGGTGAAATCCACCCTGTATATGCTACAAACATATCCTGTACACAGAAATAAACGCATGCTGCCTCAGAAGCCTAGCCTGAGTCCTATAAGATCTATACTGCATGAATGCTGCTGGGAGTGTCTGGCATTACTCTAAGTAGCCCTTCTACACAACACTCTTAATAATATTCAACTACTACTTCATGTCCCCATGTGCAATATCTAACAGCTCCTGTCACAAGTACTGTAACTTGTATTTCACACTATGAATATTTTGTTTCATGCATTTGCAAGGAGTACTGTGGAAAGAAATGCCCTTACCTTCAACAGGTTATATTCAAACACCTATCCCTACTCCTTATTGATAGCACCTGTAAAGGATTTTCTAATAGAGACTTTATGATCTCTTCCATGGCATAAGGATGCCCTCTGTAGTCTGTTCACACTTATATTACATTGATTCATGACTCTAGGTCTGATGATTATGCATTCTAAGTGGATCCAGTATCTTTCTGTTTGGGATGCCATGATTGACAGACCTTGATCCTTTGCCAGAGATGGCCTGCATTTGTCATCCCTAGGTTTCCGGATACTGGCTAAGGCTCTTGACAACTCTTTGGTGTTTTTTTTTAGGTGGTGTTCCAAAGACTAAATTGCCACTATAACAACTATAAATAAATGCAATCTGAGGGTCATGTTGCTCAATGCTAGAAGTCTAAATCTCAAGATGCACTTGCTCGAAGCACTCCTCAAAATGGAGAACATCAACATTTGTGCTCTAACAGAGACCTGGTTTAAAGCAGCAGAAAGCACCCCTGTGCCTCTAGGCTATAGCTCGTTCCACATCTTTCAGACCCAGAAAATGAACGGAAGCTCTAAAGACAGTGGTGGCTCTATATTCATAAAGGATATGCACAACTTCAGACTAGTAGCCCAGCCTAACATATCAGAGATACTTCAGGTACAACTAACAGGGGTAAGATGGCGATTCAGGTCATAGCCTGCTATAGGTCCCCAACCATGTCCCAAGACTTTCATTCCACATTCATAAGCACCCTGAAAACTATTAGAGTCCAACCCAACACTCTCATACTGGGTGACTTCAACTACCCCTCCATCAAGTGGGAAAAACTATTCCTGCCCCAATACACTTGCCCAACACTTCCTGGAATTCATTAATTCCAATACGCTGGACCACCTCATTCGTACCTTGACTAGAGGAAGCAACATCCTTAACCTGGTTATTACTAACATGGCCAACCGTTGCTCTACACCAATAGTCAATTCCTCCCTGGTTAGATCCGACCACAAACTAATTGCCATGGAAATCAACCTCTCACCCACACCACCCGCAAAGGTAACCACCTTGAAAAACTTCTCCAAAGCTGACATTGGGTTCCTAAAAACAGAGGTGGCTAACTTTACGGCACCCATGCCAATAGAAAATAGCTGCATGACTGCCAAATCATACACCAATGCACTGTACGAACATGTACATAAATGCATGGAACTAGCCATACCCAGCAGAACCAACACACACTCCTCCAAAAAAAGGAAGCCAACCTGGTGGTCCCCTGCCATTAATACACTCTACAACAGAAGGAAGAAACTGTTGCAGAAACAGGTGAAGTTCCAAGACTGGAAAAACTCCCCTATTAGCCTCAACAAAAAGTTGAGATCCCTCATCAAATCCTCTAAAGCCAGCTAAGAAGGCAAAATTGCGGCAGACACTAAAAACAATCACAAAGCCTTCTATAGTTATATCAAGAACCTCCACGACAATATCCAGGTTTGCTCTGAGTTACTGCTCAATGGTACCTCCTATACTGAGGCAACAGATATTGCCAACACACTGGCCGACAGATTCAGTGCCAACTTTACCCCTCACCACCCCCCAGAGGACCAATCACAATACCGGAAGAATGACAGGCACCCAGCATTACAGCAACACAGGTTAAAGCTGCATTGTCCAAGGCCAAGAATACAGCTTCCATGGGACCCAATAATATCCCTGGCTGTGTTCTACATGAACTACAAAGCAAAGTGGCACCACATCTGTGTGCCCTGTTCATTTACAGCCTCACCTCAGGCCTTGTCCCTACTGAATGGTGCATTGCTATAGTCATCCCTCTCCATAAAGGAGGAAGCAACTACAGACCCTGGGAATTATCACCCCATTAGCCTGATGAGTCTGATATGTAAAGCTATGTAGAGCATCTTCATGGACCCGATTAACAAAGAAATAGGAAATCTCCAAACTCTAGACCCCACGCAATTTGGCTTTGTGAAAGGGAGATCATGCCTACTCAACCTGGTTGACTTCTTTGAGTCAGTCACCAGGGCTGTAGATGAAGGTAAGGCAGTGCATATAGCCTACCTCATTCTGGCCAAGGCCTTTGATACCATTCCTCACTCAGGAATTATTGATAAACTCACCAAACTAGGCATCAACCCCTATATCACTAGGTGGGTTGCAAATTGCCTCACAGATAGAACACATAGTTTGAAAGTAGTAGACTCCAAGTCAGACTGACAACCAGTCATTAGTGGAGTCCCACAGGGATCAGTCCTGGGTCCTCTCCTGTACGGCATCTACTTCTCAGAAATCCAAGCCAAGACAAAGGGACTTTGGCTGACCATGTTCACAGATGACTGCAAGTTGGGAGCCATTATGAACTCCCCAAGTGATGCAGGCATCCTACAGAAAGGCCTCACTGAGACCAATGACTGGTGTTGAAACCATGGCCTCAACCTTAATGCCAAAAAAGTGTCATTATCCTCTTTGATAAAAAGTCAGTTCCCACTAATTACCACATCAATGGGAGCTAACTGAACACTGAAGGCATTATAAGAGATCTGGGGGCGCAGGTTGACATCTCATTTGACCACCACATTGACAGTGTGGTCACAAAGTCCTTCTATGTGTCACATCTTATTACCAAGGAGTTTGCATCCAGGAAAAAAGAGGTCATCATCTCTCTCTCTACTCTTCGTTCATTAGACCAATCATTGAGTATAATGCCCCATTTGGCATGTACCTCACTAGACACCTGCAACAGCTGGAGAGGCCACAGAAGTACTTCACAAATAGGATGGATTAAACACATGTCCTACAAGTTCAGACTCAAAAGACTACAGCTATTCTCTGTCTCATGTCGCCTTCTTAGAAGTGATCTTTGCTTAACTTACAAAGCCATGTTTGACCCAGCTCTGTTAGAAATGCTACATCTAAAGAAATAAAGAAATCCCAATCCCTCTGCACCACATGCTCCAGAGACCCCAACCTCATTACCACAATCAACAGAACATACTGGAGAGACCGCCCATGCTCTGGAATATACTTCCCATACATGTCAAGCAGAGCACCTCGCCGTCCCTCTTCAAGAGTAATCTTGATGACTGGATGGGTAATAGAAAGTTCACCCTGGGGATCACTCCAGTGGCTCTACTTGATAGAGGCACTAGAAACTACTATCGGATGACGCAATGCCAGGGCACTTCTATGGGTTAGACTTGTAAAGGCTCCAGGGCCATTAGCCTAGTACACACCTATGAACCTATGAAAAGTTTGAGTGGACTTTTATTGTTGAAATGTCTTGAAATGGGTAATTTTGTTATTATTGGTTCATATGCCTATGCTAAGTATACACCATTCTTAGTGAACAGACAACACAAGCATTACTTCCACCCTCTTCCTTTAATTTCGATTTCCGACTGATTTTCTTGCAAGACTTAAATATTGAGGGGGATTCATAAAGATTACCACAAAGTGTAGACTACATGTACACTTAATTTAATCTTTTTGAGAGAATAGACAGCATAAGCAATGTGGTAGGAATATTCTTGAGCACTGAACATGTACACTTAGTATACATTCAAGTAGGCATTAATGAATCTGACATTTGTTTCACTGTTTCCTGGAAAAAAAAATGTTCAATGCACATTTAAAACACACTCTAACAAATGTTGCTGTATTAAACATGAAATAAATGTAAAACAATCAAGAAGGTGGATCAAAGAGCAAATGCATAATGTATGTGTGTGTGTGTGTGGGGCATGGTTTGAAAATAACCAGGGCCTAAGGTACATTTAATTCATCACTTTCCAGGCTCATTTTTGTGATGTCTGTTTTCAATGTGACACTGTTTTGTTATAGTTAGTAAACAGACATTAGTGTTTGAGCTATACAATTTTAAATAAAAGTTTTAAATTAATTACAAAGCTCTGTAACCATTGTAAAAGTAAAGAAGAAAATGGTATGTACACTGACAGGTTTGAACAGGGTTTGTGGTTACTAGGGTCATATAGCCAAGTAATGGGACACTGCAACTGCTGCAGTGGTGGAGCAGGGACCCTGTTACATTACCCTGACTAGGGTCCTATTTGACCATGATCTGGCTCAGCCCTCAGCTATCCTTCGTGACATACCTTGGAACTGTACATACTTGTTCCCCATCAGCCATTATTCTTTACTTCTCATTGGCAGTCATAAATACCCTGCATGTTATTTCTCAGTGTTAACTTACTGCATGTTTTTTCTACATTGTCACAGATATTTAATAACTGTCTATTAATACTCTGCCATTCTTTTGTTACACTTTCATGACATCACAGTTACAGAGATGTCTGACATTTATATAAAATGAGCAATTTCCCCATAAATAGGACAATAAAAATAACCTATCATTCCCCAAATCCTATTTTTTTCCTGAACTGTTTCCCGCATGTGCTTCCATCTGATCTCTTCTTCATTTTCCATACTGTCCTGTACTACTATTTCTACCCCTTCATCAGGTCTAAAATAGATGCAAATTAGGTTATGGACATTTTCATTAGGGCATTCACCAGCTTGTCACATCTATTAGTATATGAAGGTGCAGAAAGACACCGAGGCATGTCCATGTATCCTGAACAACTGATGTGCTTGCATCATCCCTCAGTCATGCAGGGTGCATGTTGTGTCACGACAGACCATGTTCTGACTGTGAGCAGACGTCCCAATGAACTCATGTTTCTGCACAGGTTTTAATCTCTGTTAATCATTCACAATCTTAGTGCCATGTTGGTCACAGCAGGTGAATTGTGCCTAGCTCGACATGGTTGCAGGCACCATGTTTCTGAATCCAAGGAATGATGTTTGACTTTTAGAGCAAATATTGTATCTAAAGTTATGCAATAAATGGATTATTATGTTCCACTGAAATTTGTGACATGTTTCTGTTTTAAAGGGAACATTGTCTTATTCAACAATTAATTATTTAAAAAATGTAAGTATTTTGGGGCGCTCACTGACAATTCCTTTATTCTGTTCTAAGGTGATTAAGAAATGTCCTGAACCTGTAGATTTATTCAAGGTCTGTTACAAGCCATTGCAGTTAGAGCTAGTTCATAGCAGTCCAGTTAACCTTTTTTGGAAGCCACAGTTTAAAAAGAAAAAGAAAAAAAAGAAGCAGGGCTTTTCAGAATCTAAGATTCTAGGAAATTGGGACCTATGAACAAAATGTTGCATTTTAAGAGGAAACACCCATTTTTGTTAAGAACAATCATAATGGACCTTTCCAAAAAAAAAAAATCGATATAATCAGTTGTAGAAACTAGAAAAAAAAATTCTGTATGTTAGCATGAATGAAAATATTAATGATCGTGTGGGTAATGCCAAGCAAACAGAAAACTGAATTCATTTTTTTCTATATATTACCCTGGAAGTAGAGCTACTGAGCAAAATATTATGAAGAAATTGAATGGAGCTATGGTCTAATACAGCATTAGAATTTGTTGGTGGCAATTCTCCATATTTCTCTTTTAAAACATGGCACAAATATTATGGAAAGTCTTTTGACTTTTTTGGATCTCCACAGCTGAGCATCAGCTACAACCAGTTCCACTTCTTGTTCATCAGGTGTACCAGACCAGCATTAGTCTCTGACAGTCTATATATAACCTATGTCAATGGCTGGTGAGGAGATTGAGGAAAATGATGCAGCAACACACTGCTTCTGAAAAGTGTCGCAGGTATTTTTGCTACCCTGTGTATGTGTGTCCGGTAACATCTCTAAGGACGAGACATGCAATAAGCATCAGTGCTGAACTGACCCTCACTTTCATAAGGAGCTGATGATAGCAATATGACACACCCACTCTCTAGACCATCTACAGGCTCCTTTCCCCGGTGTTCACCAGGGAAGTTTTATCACACAGATGTACCTTATGAATGTACCTCCTTCCTCATTCCTTCTGACAAAGGACATGCCCATACTGCATTAGATACATAAGCTGCTAACTGATCCCTGGTCATGAAGATGTAGTCATCGCTTTATTCCTCTACACGATGATGTTGGCATTAAAGAAATTTTGATAACATAATATTTCTATTTACAGTAGACATAAACATTTTAGGTACAATGTTTGCAATTTGTGTTCAATAGAACAATTAATATAAACGTTAATAAAGATTCAGGGAAATATATTTTATTAATAGCTCCTATGACTATTAATTCCAAATGAGTTACATACTCATACTATATGTTCTCTTAGTATACGGTTGTATGTTGTAAAATTGACCAATGGTTCCATAAAAGGATACAGTAGCATTTGCATGATTTAACCAGTAAGAATCTGAACGCTTTGTATAATCACATTAATGAGTCATATAATTATGTATATTTTAAGATTCAAAGCATTGAAAAGATACATAAATCTTCTCTTATTAATAGACATGAAACCTTTCTTGTTAAAATGAGAGGCTTGGTACATGGTTTTATGGCACAGGGAGATGAACATCTGGCTATAAAGTAGACAATCCAAGTTCAATTAATATCATGGGTAGAGTGACAGAGCTGGATGAGGGAAGAGAAGTGAGTTGTCAATGGTGTCTCACCTATCATGAGGGAGTCTGTTTTTTTAGCTCATATGAAAAGGAAATGGGACAGTGAACAATAGATGTGTACCTGGCCTTGCTGAGAAAAATAAGCTTCTCAGGAAACCTAGCCAACTTGGGATCTGTGTGCAAAACTGTCAATGCCCTCCAAAAGGAAGGTGAGTATTACAAAGACCCCCAACAGGTGTATACACATTAGGGATGCTCACATCAGCTATCAGTAGTAAATAAACAGGCCATAACTAGAAAACTGTTGAAAGTTGTCTGTTTAATATTTTTTGTTTTTAACTATCTGTCAACACTAATAGGGGAATACATTTTCCTAATTGATCAAATGAATGCAGAAAGATGATTGGCAGTTGGAGGATAAACAAAAAACAAAAGTGAAAGTGACAAGGCCATGATTTAACCAAATAAATAGCAATAAGCACAGTCAGTTCCAGTACTCAGCGTCCGAAGCACCAGCACTCTGAATACACAAACCACAGATCACTTTTCGTAAACACCAAGAACAATTTAATGTATCATATAAAATATCATATAAAATTCCTGTTAAGTGCTTTCATCTTTACATAAAGACTTCTTCAGAACAATAAATACAGATCTCATCCAGTTTATATATACACACATGTATTAATCACGTGTCGTATTCATTCCTAATACCTTTTTAAAGTGCCAGTGCTAAAATTCCAAACTCCCTCCAATACCAACAACGAATACTAAATAATTATTATCAATTATCATAAACCTTGTCTAAAACATATATTGTAAATCTTAACAAAAGATAAAGAATAAAAATCTGACGAAATAAAATAATAAAATACTTCCCTTGTGTATGCCTTTTACTGTTTACCAAAAGGATCAATATGAAGTTGAATGTGAATTTAAAATCAACCTATTAACAATACTTCATAAGTTATTGTGTATACATATACATATAATGCCCAACCACTAAAATAGGTATATCAGTCTACCTATGATTTTCTAAAATGGGTTTAACTCATATATATTCATTAATTCCAGGATGGACTGATGCATTTAACATGATTTGCCACCTGGTTTCTTTTTCACCCACTGCCTTTTTCATGTCACCACCCCTTGTATTGTTCTTGACTATTTCAAGTATACCGAAATGGAAAGTAGTACAAGCTTCATTGTCCTTTCTATGCTTCCATAATGCATTATTTTCATCATGCTTCTTAATACTATAAAGGTGATCAGATATTCTATTACGTAAACACCTGATAGTTTTCCAACGTAGAAACAAGCACAATGGGTACACTTTGCCAAATAAACCAAATTCTTGGACCTGCAATTGACCTTCTGAAACCTAATAGTAGTGCTATTGAAATTTTCCAGTGTGATACTTGAACAATTGATAATATACTGACATTGTTGGCAAAACCCACACCTAGTTGTGCCCATATTCACACCAGATTAATCTTTCTTGACAAATTTCTTTTCTAAAAGATTTTTCATGTTACAACCATTCCTATAAACAAAAGTGGGTTTAGCTCCCACCACTTTAAAAATATTACCATCAACCCTCAGGACATTCCAATTCTTTTGCATTATACCTTTAATTTCCGCACTATCGGGTGCATAACGTATGACACATGCTTTGCTATATTTGCCTGTTTCCTTCCTATTGTTACCAGTACTATCAGAATTTAATCCTTCACGTTCATGAACAGCACCTAGAAGTGGCTTATACTTTGTCCCCCAACGCCTTCTCACATATTCAGTAACATCGGAAATCATTTCAAGGGGATATCCCCTATCGGCAAAAAAGACCCTATTTTTATTAACTCCATATCTAAGTCTAGGACATCAGTTGTCATACGGGTGGCACATATACATTGACCTTTTATTATGTTCCTTTTTTGTGTATACGGATGGTTGCTTGGAAAATGTAAATAGGAATTGCTAAACGTTACCTTTCTGTATATATTTGACTTAAATTTACCATCTTGCAAAGTGATCAATGTGTCTAAATAAAAATAGACTCCTTGTCCATGTTGAATGTAAATTTGAAATGTTCACTACAGGAGTTAAGATAACCCTTAAATTCCTCTAATTCCTGTTGATCACCCTGTTTACTTAAAAGTGATCTGTGGTTTGTGTATACAGAGTGCTGGTGCTTCGGACGCTGAGTACTGGAACTGACTGTGCTTATTGCTATTTATCAGTAGACTGTTCTGGTGGTTATATTGTATTCCATGATTTAAACAAGAAGTACAGACCAGTAAAGGAGGTTACACCAAAACCATGGCTATAGCACAGACTAATCTGGAAGGTACTTTTTAACTGAAAGTAACTTGAGATTTTATTTTATTGACCTATGCAAATGTAATATTTAGTATCCAGGTGCACATATTACAGTATTATATTTTTGCTTTATAAACTGATGTCCTGTTCTGTTCCTAATACGTATCACCTTAGCTGAAATCTACAAAAGCTCAATACTTCTTTACTGGTGAACTTCAAATATTCATTAGTAAACTGGGAGATATACAAACTTACACTGCCAAGAAATAAAACCACTATGCTAGAGGAACAAAAGAACATTTAATTAAGTTTTTCCTAAAGCAGTTGTTTTATATTTTGTTATTGCTTTGCCACTTTTTACTCTTTCATTCTATGCAGCCAAAGATTGGTATGCCCAATGCTTTCCTGGCATAAATAATAGCTCCATTGTAAAAATTGTTAACAAGCCTACTTGAGTCACAAATACCCTTGATCTTGTCCTCAGACATATGGCCAGTTCTTTAATGCTTCCATATGTAATCTTCCATCATTAAATCAGAGAGTAAACCATTCAACTTTTCCTTTAAAACTCATGGCATTTATTCTACAAACAACTCTTATCCTTTGGGACTTCTCAAAAGCAAGCCTTCATAGACTCTGATAGATTATCAAGTTGCCTGATTATTAGTACCAAATGTGGCCTATCTCCCCCGGATTTTGCAAGCCTTGCACAGCATGCAGGAGTAGTGCAGGAGCTCCAGCAGGCAATATGTCTGCCGTGCAATCCAGGAATGACCTGTAGGGGCGTGCACGAGCGTTCCTGCACTAGTCCTGCACAGACTCAGCCCCCTGTATGCAAATTATCCCACTTGCAGGAGAAAGCCATGCAAATGAGGTGAATCTGTGATCCAGGAAATTGGAAAACATCCATGCAGGACTAATGTAATGTGTAGAAATGTACTCCACCAGTAATGGAGTACATTTCTGCAAATTACAAAACAGAACAATGACAGCTCCAAATAAAGGGTGGCTATCATGTATATAGCATGCCAATGGCCAACTATAAGGCCATTGCCATAGAAAACACTTGGACAAAAAATCTACTTTTATTTTTTTCGCCGATCTTGGCTGTTTAAGTGTAGGGCAGCAGCGCGCAAACGGGATCAGGAGGAAAATAAGAAAATAAACCTAAAATAAGCATTCTAACTAAAATCACTATTTTGACATTATACTCAACGGCAGGCAGAAGACAACATGACCAATGAATAATGGTTGCTAAGGGGGAAGGCTCAGTGTGGGACATGTAACTATGCATTAGCAGGCAATCCTATGCAAATGAGGGTAATGATATTGAATCCCAGATTTCCTCTTCATGCTAGTCAGCTCCCAACAGTGTAATAGCAGGAATAGCTTGGTGCAAGCCTAGGAGTTAGCTGACATCATGGGGGGTATCAGGCATACTGTAAGTGGAGTGGAGCCCTTTGGCTTGGTTTGCTCCAAGCTTAGCACAGCAAAGCAAGGGGTGTGTCTGAGGTTGCCTAGCACTCTTAACATTGCCTAAGTGGGAGTGCACGCTGTGCACCAGGTTTTAAAGGAAAAAAAAAAGTAAACTAGGAAATAGCAGCTCTGTGCACACTTGAGCACTGTGTTTATGCAGGTACGCCCCTGGGCTTAAAACAGGAAGACAATGGGAAGGGAAAATAGCAGTAGGAAGGTAACCTAGGAGAACTAGGACAGCTGGCAAGTGAAATGTATCAGAATCAGCCAATTACACAGGCAGCAGCCCAGCCCAGAACACTACTATAAACTATGGAAACACCTCTCCCTCTGCTTTTTCCCATACTCTACACCACCAGTGTATACAAGTGGGAAAGTTTTAACAAACAAAACAACAAAATGATAGGGGCTGCAATAGCTATCACACAATAGTATGTGGAAGAGGCTGAGGGTGGTGAGGATGTGAATGCTGTTGACCAATCCACAGTGAGGAGATGGCAAAGAGTGTACAGACCCAGGGTAACCTACCAGGGGCTACATGAGCTGGAGATAGTGGAGCGATATAGGGTGGACAGAGACCTCTTACAGCAAATTGTTGAGCTGTGCCGCCATGCCTAACATGCAGAACTAACAGAGAGGAACCCATCCCAGTGGATATCAAGGTATGTGTAGGCCTAAGAATACTAGCTACAGGTACCTTCCAAAGACCAGTTGGGGATATGATGGGGATGTCAGAGGTATCAGCATCCAGGGTACTCCACCAGTTCCTGGATGCCATGTCAGCACATGCTGGTGAGAACGATATTTCCCCAATACCGCAAGGCTTTGGCCAGCAAAATGCAACTGTTCCACCAAATAGCAGAATATCCTGAGGTAGTGGGTGCTATAGACTGCATGCACATATGTATCAAAGCACCACCCGGTAAGCAGGGTAGGGTCTACATCAACCGCAAGGCTTCCTCCATCAACTGCTAGGTCATGTGCGATGCTCAGGGCATAATAATGAATGTGTGCGCTGGCTGCCCTGGAAGCTAGCACAATTCCCACATCTGGCATCTGACACAGCTGTACCAGAGATTTGCCAATGAGGACATCCCTTACGGTCACCTATTGGGGATGCTGGTTACGCACTGGAGCCGTGGCTGATGACACCCATCAGAAATGCACACACACCAGAACAAGAACTCCATAAAGAGGCACATGCACAGACCATAATTATAATAGAGCATGTGTTTGGGATGCTCAAGTCATGGTTCCTGTGCCTGGACAACCGTGGAGCCTTGCAGTACTCACCAGCTACATTTACCCAAATTGTCATTGTATGTGCCATGCTACAAACTATGATCCTGCAGAAACAGCTGCAGCAGGAACAGCAAGGGGCAGGGCCACACAGCCCCCCACCATTGCCAAGGCCTGCACAGGCAGAGAGTGACTCAGAGGAGGAACAACCTGAGCCTGCCCCAGCAGGCAGAAGGAGGCATAGCCAGTATGCCCTAGCTTTGGCAAAGAGGCAACGATAGCACATACACTGACACAGGAAGAACCCAGGGAATGACACCTCTGTCTGACTCGCACATACAGTAAAAGGGATGCCAAACATAACACTACCTGTGCTCAACCATGTGTAGGAGTGTACTATGTGTATTCAACATAGGCAGCCCTGCAGCACTATGCTCAATACTGGGCCACCCACACGGTAAGTCACTCAACCTACCAATTGCTGAATGGAGTAGAATGTGATTTTTACCTGTATCTATGGTATGGATGTGAGCATGTCAGGGAATCAGGTGGCTGAATGGTATGCCAGCATATAGTAGACAAAGATAGTGGCACCATGAGATCTGTAACAAATACTGGTGTCACCATAGTAGCTAGTACTACACAGGGTGACAAAACCCACTGCAGAAAATGTGCTGGGCCACGTGTGCCCATATGACTCACACATGGCAGTCAGGGAGGTTAACACACCCAACAACAGTCTCAGCCAGCAGGACAAGTGTTGACAAACACAAACAAAGGCTGTGCTATAGCCTCTGAATGATGCCAATGGGTAACGCCCCAGGCCTACACAGACAGACTACAGCAGATCAGGCAGTGGGATGTTAGTTCCGAAGGGTAATAAGTCAGAAACTAATATGTAGGTCAATCAAAGCTAAGACCTGTAATACACTCATATGCCTCTAGTCAGCATGATAGTTAGAACACAGAATGAAATGGAGTACCTGACGTACCAGTACAGTCATAGCAAATGTGTACAGGTGTCAGGTGTGCCTCCCAATCCTGTGTAGAAATGTAGTAACAGTCAGGTGTGCCCCCCAATCCTGTGTAGAAATGTAGAAACTGTCAGGTGTGCCCCGCCAATCCTGTGAAGAAATGTAGAAACAGTCAGGTGCCCCCCCCCCCACACACACACACACACACAATCCTATGTAGAAATGTAGTAACAGTCAGGTGTGCCCCCCCACTCCTATGTAGACATATAGAAACAGCCAGGTGTGCCCTTCCCAACCGCATAGACATTTCGTAACAGTCAAGTGCCCCCCCTCCCACCCACTGTGTAGAAATGTAGAAACAGACAGCTGTGCTCCCTCCCCAATCCTGCACAGAAAGGTAGTAACAGTCAAGTGTGCCACCCTCCCACAATCTTGTGTAAGAATATAGAAACAGTCAGGTGTGCTTCCCCCCAGTGTTGGCTGATGACTTCAAATTAAAGGGGGGCTGCAGCTGGAGACAGCTGAATGGGTGGGGTCAATGGGAAGGGATGTGGCCAACTAGAAAGGGGTGGGGATATGTTCAAAACCACAACAACTGGAATTTTTATTAAATACGCTGCCAAAGCATCTATCTAAGTTTAAAACAGCAATATTTAAAGTGTCTGTTTCTACTGCTTGTCGCCCTAGTATTTCTATTTTTTGAGGGGAGAAACTGTATGCTAAGACAGGTCTTAGTTCTAGCAACTTTCTAGGTTTATAAGAGCAGTTTTAAAGTGTTTATATGTTTCTGCTGCTTGTCCACTAGTACATCTCTGAAAGGAATTGCCCTTTTTGAGAAACTATGCCAAGACAGGTCTTCTTCTAGCAACTTTCTAGGTTTATAAAAGCAATATTTAAAGTGTTTGTATGTTTCTGCTGCCTGTCAGACTAGTACGATTCTGAAAGTAATTGCCTTTTTTTTTTGAGAAACTGTATGCCAAGACTGATCCTGTTCTAGCAACTTTCTAGGTTTATAAGAGCAATATTTAAAGTTTGTATTTCCGCTGCTTGTCCACTAGTACGTCTCTGAAAGTAATTGCCTTTTTTGGAGAAACTGTATGCCAGGACTGGTCCTCTTCTGGCAACTTTATAGGTTTATAAGATCAATATTTCTTAGGTTATAAGAGGAATATTCTAGCAATATTTAAGTTTATAAGAGCAATATTCTAGCAATATTTCTAAGATTATAAGAGCAATATTCTGTCAATATTTCTAAGGTTAAAAGAGCAATATTTCTAAGGTTATAAGAGCAATATTTAAAATCTCTGCACTGCTTGCCCCTCTTATGTTGGGCTTTGTCCAGTTTTCTTCCACTAAGAGGTTGAGAAGTATGTCCAGATGGATGTCAAAAGTGAGTTATAGTAATGAGATGCTTTAACGATTCAGTTTTGTTTTTGGTAGAACTTTGTGTAACTTGATCTTGAATTCCTTGTCTTAAATGGCACATTCTTGTAAAAGCACAGAGGGCCATGGTTTTAAGTACCTTTTTAGGCATCTTTGCCAGGCCCAAACCTGGCTATAGGACAGGGGTAGAACACATCTAAAGTGGTGAATGTAAAATGCAAGTAGTATTGTCATGATGTGTGTTGCAAGTGCCTTTGTTAAGCTGGATGTGTTTATCCTTGGCATGGATTTTAAGATAATCAAGGGTGCTTTGAGTACTGAATGTCATGAAAGTCACTCTTCCCTTCTGCAACACTGGTTAGGTGGGCAAGTGAACACCAGAGGATTAAAAGTGTCGTTGAAGCAAGGAAGTGAAGCATGCAGGCCTTTATAGTAAACAAAAGGAGCAGAGATGAGCAAGAGAAGAGGGTGCAAATCAGGAAACTTCCAGTGATATGGGTAGGTTATGGCCCTATTGTCTTGTATCTTTGCTATTGAGGACATGTTCTAATTTTCCTTTCTGCACTATAGCCCCATTTGTTTCATTGTTTAACACTGCTGTTTTACAAACCTGCAAGGTACAGACTACCCAAATTACAGTGAGGACAGGGATGTAGATATAGATCACACACCAAAGAAGAGAAGATACACAATTTTTCACCCAAGTTGGGCAAGTGCCTTTGACTGTCTTTCTTTGAGTAGGTGTGGAGTGAAATTTGCCTTCTGCATGACTTGTAACATGGATTTCACAATCCATCATGGGGCCGCATGATCTGCAACGACATGCCAACAGTGAGAAACACAGGCAGAATTGCAAACATGCAGCTGCAAGATCTTGTGGTTACTAGGGTCATATAGCCAAGTAATGGGACACTGCAACTGCTGCAGTGGTGGAGCAGGGACCCTGTTACATTACCCTGACTAGGGTCCTATTTGACCATGATCTGGCTCAGCCCTCAGCTATCCTTCGTGACATACCTTGGAACTGTACATACTTGTTCCCCATCAGCCATTATTCTTTACTTCTCATTGGCAGTCATAAATACCCTGCATGTTATTTCTCAGTGTTAACTTACTGCATGTTTTTTCTACATTGTCACAGATATTTAATAACTGTCTATTAATACTCTGCCATTCTTTTGTTACACTTTCATGACATCACAGTTACAGAGATGTCTGACATTTATATAAAATGAGCAATTTCCCCCCATAAATAGGACAATAAAAAATAACCTATCATTCCCCAAATCCTATTTTTTTCCTGAACTGTTTCCCGCATGTGCTTCCATCTGATCTCTTCTTCATTTTCCATACTGTCCTGTACTACTATTTCTACCCCTTCATCAGGTCTAAAATAGATGCAAATTAGGTTATGGACATTTTCATTAGGGCATTCACCAGCTTGTCACATCTATTAGTATATGAAGGTGCAGAAAGACACCGAGGCATGTCCATGTATCCTGAACAACTGATGTGCTTGCATCATCCCTCAGTCATGCAGGGTGCATGTTGTGTCACGACAGACCATGTTCTGACTGTGAGCAGACGTCCCAATGAACTCATGTTTCTGCACAGGTTTTAATCTCTGTTAATCATTCACAATCTTAGTGCCATGTTGGTCACAGCAGGTGAATTGTGCCTAGCTCGACATGGTTGCAGGCACCATGTTTCTGAATCCAAGGAATGATGTTTGACTTTTAGAGCAAATATTGTATCTAAAGTTATGCAATAAATGGATTATTATGTTCCACTGAAATTTGTGACATGTTTCTGTTTTAAAGGGAACATTGTCTTATTCAACAATTAATTATTTAAAAAATGTAAGTATTTTGGGGCGCTCACTGACAATTCCTTTATTCTGTTCTAAGGTGATTAAGAAATGTCCTGAACCTGTAGATTTATTCAAGGTCTGTTACAAGCCATTGCAGTTAGAGCTAGTTCATAGCAGTCCAGTTAACCTTTTTTGGAAGCCACAGTTTAAAAGAAAAAGAAAAAAGAAGAGGGCTTTTCAGAATCTAAGATTCTAGGAAATTGGGACCTATGAACAAAATGTTGCATTTTAAGAGGAAACACCCATTTTTGTTAAGAACAATCATAATGGACCTTTCCAAAAAAAAAAAATCGATATAATCAGTTGTAGAAACTAGAAAAAAATTCTGTATGTTAGCATGAATGAAAATATTAATGATCGTGGGTAATGCCAAGCAAACAGAAAACTGAATTCATTTTTTTCTATATATTACCCTGGAAGTAGAGCTACTGAGCAAAATATTATGAAGAAATTGAATGGAGCTATGGTCTAATACAGCATTAGAATTTGTTGGTGGCAATTCTCCATATTTCTCTTTTAAAACATGGCACAAATATTATGGAAAGTCTTTTGACTTTTTTGGATCTCCACAGCTGAGCATCAGCTACAACCAGTTCCACTTCTTGTTCATCAGGTGTACCAGACCAGCATTAGTCTCTGACAGTCTATATATAACCTATGTCAATGGCTGGTGAGGAGATTGAGGAAAATGATGCAGCAACACACTGCTTCTGAAAAGTGTCGCAGGTATTTTTGCTACCCTGTGTATGTGTGTCCGGTAACATCTCTAAGGACGAGACATGCAATAAGCATCAGTGCTGAACTGACCCTCACTTTCATAAGGAGCTGATGATAGCAATATGACACACCCACTCTCTAGACCATCTACAGGCTCCTTTCCCCGGTGTTCACCAGGGAAGTTTTATCACACAGATGTACCTTATGAATGTACCTCCTTCCTCATTCCTTCTGACAAAGGACATGCCCATACTGCATTAGATACATAAGCTGCTAACTGATCCCTGGTCATGAAGATGTAGTCATCGCTTTATTCCTCTACACGATGATGTTGGCATTAAAGAAATTTTGATAACATAATATTTCTATTTACAGTAGACATAAACATTTTAGGTACAATGTTTGCAATTTGTGTTCAATAGAACAATTAATATAAACGTTAATAAAGATTCAGGGAAATATATTTTATTAATAGCTCCTATGACTATTAATTCCAAATGAGTTACATACTCATACTATATGTTCTCTTAGTATACGGTTGTATGTTGTAAAATTGACCAATGGTTCCATAAAAGGATACAGTAGCATTTGCATGATTTAACCAGTAAGAATCTGAACGCTTTGTATAATCACATTAATGAGTCATATAATTATGTATATTTTAAGATTCAAAGCATTGAAAAGATACATAAATCTTCTCTTATTAATAGACATGAAACCTTTCTTGTTAAAATGAGAGGCTTGGTACATGGTTTTATGGCACAGGGAGATGAACATCTGGCTATAAAGTAGACAATCCAAGTTCAATTAATATCATGGGTAGAGTGACAGAGCTGGATGAGGGAAGAGAAGTGAGTTGTCAATGGTGTCTCACCTATCATGAGGGAGTCTGTTTTTTTAGCTCATATGAAAAGGAAATGGGACAGTGAACAATAGATGTGTACCTGGCCTTGCTGAGAAAAATAAGCTTCTCAGGAAACCTAGCCAACTTGGGATCTGTGTGCAAAACTGTCAATGCCCTCCAAAAGGAAGGTGAGTATTACAAAGACCCCCAACAGGTGTATACACATTAGGGATGCTCACATCAGCTATCAGTAGTAAATAAACAGGCCATAACTAGAAAACTGTTGAAAGTTGTCTGTTTAATATTTTTTGTTTTTAACTATCTGTCAACACTAATAGGGGAATACATTTTCCTAATTGATCAAATGAATGCAGAAAGATGATTGGCAGTTGGAGGATAAACAAAAAACAAAAGTGAAAGTGACAAGGCCATGATTTAACCAAATAAATAGCAATAAGCACAGTCAGTTCCAGTACTCAGCGTCCGAAGCACCAGCACTCTGAATACACAAACCACAGATCACTTTTCGTAAACACCAAGAACAATTTAATGTATCATATAAAATATCATATAAAATTCCTGTTAAGTGCTTTCATCTTTACATAAAGACTTCTTCAGAACAATAAATACAGATCTCATCCAGTTTATATATACACACATGTATTAATCACGTGTCGTATTCATTCCTAATACCTTTTTAAAGTGCCAGTGCTAAAATTCCAAACTCCCTCCAATACCAACAACGAATACTAAATAATTATTATCAATTATCATAAACCTTGTCTAAAACATATATTGTAAATCTTAACAAAAGATAAAGAATAAAAATCTGACGAAATAAAATAATAAAATACTTCCCTTGTGTATGCCTTTACTGTTTACCAAAAAGGATCAATATGAACTTGAATGTGAATTTAAAATCAACCTATTAACAATACTTCATAAGTTATTGTGTATACATATACATATAATGCCCAACCACTAAAATAGGTATATCAGTCTACCTATGATTTTCTAAAATGGGTTTAACTCATATATATTCATTAATTCCAGGATGGACTGATGCATTTAACATGATTTGCCACCTGGTTTCTTTTTCACCCACTGCCTTTTTCATGTCACCACCCCTTGTATTGTTCTTGACTATTTCAAGTATACCGAAATGGAAAGTAGTACAAGCTTCATTGTCCTTTCTATGCTTCCATAATGCATTATTTTCATCATGCTTCTTAATACTATAAAGGTGATCGTATATTCTATTACGTAAACACCTGATAGTTTTCCCAACGTAGAAACAAGCACAATGGGTACACTTTGCCAAATAAACCAAATTCTTGGACCTGCAATTGACCTTCTGAAACCTAATAGTAGTGCTATTGAAATTTTCCAGTGTGATACTTGAACAATTGATAATATACTGACATTGTTGGCAAAACCCACACCTAGTTGTGCCCATATTCACACCAGATTAATCTTTCTTGACAAATTTCTTTTCTAAAAGATTTTTCATGTTACAACCATTCCTATAAACAAAAGTGGGTTTAGCTCCCACCACTTTAAAAATATTACCATCAACCCTCAGGACATTCCAATTCTTTTGCATTATACCTTTAATTTCCGCACTATCGGGTGCATAACGTATGACACATGCTTTGCTATATTTGCCTGTTTCCTTCCTATTGTTACCAGTACTATCAGAATTTAATCCTTCACGTTCATGAACAGCACCTAGAAGTGGCTTATACTTTGTCCCCCAACGCCTTCTCACATATTCAGTAACATCGGAAATCATTTCAAGGGGATATCCCCTATCGGCAAAAAAGACCCTATTTTTATTAACTCCATATCTAAGTCTAGGACATCAGTTGTCATACGGGTGGCACATATACATTGACCTTTTATTATGTTCCTTTTTTGTGTATACGGATGGTTGCTTGGAAAATGTAAATAGGAATTGCTAAACGTTACCTTTCTGTATATATTTGACTTAAATTTACCATCTTGCAAAGTGATCAATGTGTCTAAATAAAAAATAGACTCCTTGTCCATGTTGAATGTAAATTTGAAATGTTCACTACAGGAGTTAAGATAACCCTTAAATTCCTCTAATTCCTGTTGATCACCCTGTTTACGAAAAGTGATCTGTGGTTTGTGTATACAGAGTGCTGGTGCTTCGGACGCTGAGTACTGGAACTGACTGTGCTTATTGCTATTTATCAGTAGACTGTTCTGGTGGTTATATTGTATTCCATGATTTAAACAAGAAGTACAGACCAGTAAAGGAGGTTACACCAAAACCATGGCTATAGCACAGACTAATCTGGAAGGTACTTTTTAACTGAAAGTAACTTGAGATTTTATTTTATTGACCTATGCAAATGTAATATTTAGTATCCAGGTGCACATATTACAGTATTATATTTTTGCTTTATAAACTGATGTCCTGTTCTGTTCCTAATACGTATCACCTTAGCTGAAATCTACAAAAGCTCAATACTTCTTTACTGGTGAACTTCAAATATTCATTAGTAAACTGGGAGATATACAAACTTACACTGCCAAGAAATAAAACCACTATGCTAGAGGAACAAAAGAACATTTAATTAAGTTTTTCCTAAAGCAGTTGTTTTATATTTTGTTATTGCTTTGCCACTTTTTACTCTTTCATTCTATGCAGCCAAAGATTGGTATGCCCAATGCTTTCCTGGCATAAATAATAGCTCCATTGTAAAAATTGTTAACAAGCCTACTTGAGTCACAAATACCCTTGATCTTGTCCTCAGACATATGGCCAGTTCTTTAATGCTTCCATATGTAATCTTCCATCATTAAATCAGAGAGTAAACCATTCAACTTTTCCTTTAAAACTCATGGCATTTATTCTACAAACAACTCTTATCCTTTGGGACTTCTCAAAAGCAAGCCTTCATAGACTCTGATAGATTATCAAGTTGCCTGATTATTAGTACCAAATGTGGCCTATCTCCCCCGGATTTTGCAAGCCTTGCACAGCATGCAGGAGTAGTGCAGGAGCTCCAGCAGGCAATATGTCTGCCGTGCAATCCAGGAATGACCTGTAGGGGCGTGCACGAGCGTTCCTGCACTAGTCCTGCACAGACTCAGCCCCTGTATGCAAATTATCCCACTTGCAGGAGAAAGCCATGCAAATGAGGTGAATCTGTGATCCAGGAAATTGGAAAACATCCATGCAGGACTAATGTAATGTGTAGAAATGTACTCCACCAGTAATGGAGTACATTTCTGCAAATTACAAAACAGAACAATGACAGCTCCAAATAAAGGGTGGCTATCATGTATATAGCATGCCAATGGCCAACTATAAGGCCATTGCCATAGAAAACACTTGGACAAAAAATCTACTTTTATTTTTTTCGCCGATCTTGGCTGTTTAAGTGTAGGGCAGCAGCGCGCAAACGGGATCAGGAGGAAAATAAGAAAATAAACCTAAAATAAGCATTCTAACTAAAATCACTATTTTGACATTATACTCAACGGCAGGCAGAAGACAACATGACCAATGAATAATGGTTGCTAAGGGGGAAGGCTCAGTGTGGGACATGTAACTATGCATTAGCAGGCAATCCTATGCAAATGAGGGTAATGATATTGAATCCCAGATTTCCTCTTCATGCTAGTCAGCTCCCAACAGTGTAATAGCAGGAATAGCTTGGTGCAAGCCTAGGAGTTAGCTGACATCATGGGGGGTATCAGGCATACTGTAAGTGGAGTGGAGCCCTTTGGCTTGGGTTTGCTCCAAGCTTAGCACAGCAAAGCAAGGGGGTGTGTCTGAGGTTGCCTAGCACTCTTAACATTGCCTAAGTGGGAGTGCACGCTGTGCACCAGGTTTTAAAGGAAAAAAAAAAGTAAACTAGGAAATAGCAGCTCTGTGCACACTTGAGCACTGTGTTTGCGTGGTACGCCCCTGGGCTTAAACAGGAAGACAATGGGAAGGGAAAATAGCAGTAGGAAGGTAACCTAGGAGAACTAGGACAGCTGGCAAGTGAAATGTATCAGAATCAGCCAATTACACAGGCAGCAGCCCAGCCCAGAACACTACTATAAACTATGGAAACACCTCTCCCTCTGCTTTTTCCCATACTCTACACCACCAGTGTATACAAGTGGGAAAGTTTTAACAAACAAAACAACAAAATGATAGGGGCTGCAATAGCTATCACACAATAGTATGTGGAAGAGGCTGAGGGTGGTGAGGATGTGAATGCTGTTGACCAATCCACAGTGAGGAGATGGCAAAGAGTGTACAGACCCAGGGTAACCTACCAGGGGCTACATGAGCTGGAGATAGTGGAGCGATATAGGGTGGACAGAGACCTCTTACAGCAAATTGTTGAGCTGTGCCGGCCATGCCTAACATGCAGAACTAACAGAGAGGAACCCATCCCAGTGGATATCAAGGTATGTGTAGGCCTAAGAATACTAGCTACAGGTACCTTCCAAAGACCAGTTGGGGATATGATGGGGATGTCAGAGGTATCAGCATCCAGGGTACTCCACCAGTTCCTGGATGCCATGTCAGCACATGCTGGTGAGAACGTATATTTCCCCAATACCCGTAAGGCTTTGGCCAGCAAAATGCAACTGTTCCACCAAATAGCAGAATATCCTGAGGTAGTGGGTGCTATAGACTGCATGCACATATGTATCAAAGCACCACCTGGTGAGCAGGGTAGGGTCTACATCAACCGCAAGGCTTCCCCTCCATCAACTGCTAGGTCATGTGCGATGCTCAGGGCATAATAATGAATGTGTGCGCTGGCTGCCCTGGAAGCTATCACAATTCCCACATCTGGCATCTGACACAGCTGTACCAGAGATTTGCCAATGAGGACATCCCTTATGGTCACCTAGTGGGGGATGCTGGTTATGCACTGGAGCCGTGGCTGATGACACTCATCAGAAATGCACACACACCAGAACAAGAACTCCATAAAGAGGCACATGCACAGACCATAATTATAATAGAGCATGTGTTTGGGATGCTCAAGTCATGGTTCCTGTGCCTGGACAAATCCGGTGGAGCCTTGCAGTACTCACCAGCTACATTTACCCAAATTGTCATTGTATGTGCCATGCTACAAACTATGATCCTGCAGAAACAGCTGCAGCAGGAACAGCAAGGGGCAGGGCCACACAGCCCCCCACCATTGCCAAGGCCTGCACAGGCAGAGAGTGACTCAGAGGAGGAACAACCTGAGCCTGCCCCAGCAGGCAGAAGGAGGCATAGCCAGTATGCCCTAGCCTTGGCAAAGAGGCAACGCATAGCACATACACTGACACAGGAAGAACCCAGGGAATGACACCTCTGTCTGACTCGCACATACAGTAAAAGGGATGCCAAACATAACACTACCTGTGCTCAACCATGTGTAGGGAGTGTACTATGTGTATTCAACATAGGCAGCCCTGCAGCACTATGCTCAATACTGGGACACCCACACGGTAAGTCACTCAACCTACCAATTGCTGAATGGAGTAGAATGTGATTTTTACCTGTATCTATGGTATGGATGTGAGCATGTCAGGGAATCAGGTGGCTGAATGGTATGCCAGCATATAGTAGACAAAGATAGTGGCACCATGAGATCTGTAACAAATACTGGTGTCACCATAGTAGCTAGTACTACACAGGGTGACAAAACCCACTGCAGAAAATGTGCTGGGCCACGTGTGCCCATATGACTCACACATGGCAGTCAGGGAGGTTAACACACCCAACAACAGTCTCAGCCAGCAGGACAAGTGTTGACAAACACAAACAAAGGCTGTGCTATAGCCTCTGAATGATGCCAATGGGTAACGCCCCAGGCCTACACAGACAGACTACAGCAGATCAGGCAGTGGGATGTTAGTTCCGAAGGGTAATAAGTCAGAAACTAATATGTAGGTCAATCAAAGCTAAGACCTGTAATACACTCATATGCCTCTAGTCAGCATGATAGTTAGAACACAGAATGAAATGGAGTACCTGACGTACCAGTACAGTCATAGCAAATGTGTACAGGTGTCAGGTGTGCCTCCCAATCCTGTGTAGAAATGTAGTAACAGTCAGGTGTGCCCCCCAATCCTGTGTAGAAATGTAGAAACTGTCAGGTGTGCCCCGCCAATCCTGTGAAGAAATGTAGAAACAGTCAGGTGCCCCCCCCCCACACCCACACACACACACAATCCTATGTAGAAATGTAGTAACAGTCAGGTGTGCCCCCCCACTCCTATGTAGACATATAGAAACAGCCAGGTGTGCCCCTTCCCCAAATCCGGCATAGACATTTCGTAACAGTCAAGTGCCCCCCCTCCCACCCACTGTGTAGAAATGTAGAAACAGACAGCTGTGCTCCCTCCCCAATCCTGCACAGAAAGGTAGTAACAGTCAAGTGTGCCACCCTCCCACAATCTTGTGTAAGAATATAGAAACAGTCAGGTGTGCTTCCCCCCAGTGTTGGCTGATGACTTCAAATTAAAGGGGGGCTGCAGCTGGAGACAGCTGAATGGGTGGGGTCAATGGGAAGGGATGTGGCCAACTAGAAAGGGGTGGGGATATGTTCAAAACCACAACAACTGGAATTTTTATTAAATACGCTGCCAAAGCATCTATCTAAGTTTAAAACAGCAATATTTAAAGTGTCTGTTTCTACTGCTTGTCGCCCTAGTATTTCTATTTTTTGAGGGGAGAAACTGTATGCTAAGACAGGTCTTAGTTCTAGCAACTTTCTAGGTTTATAAGAGCAGTTTTTAAAGTGTTTATATGTTTCTGCTGCTTGTCCACTAGTACATCTCTGAAAGGAATTGCCCTTTTTTTGAGAAACTATGCCAAGACAGGTCTTCTTCTAGCAACTTTCTAGGTTTATAAAAGCAATATTTAAAGTGTTTGTATGTTTCTGCTGCCTGTCAGACTAGTACGATTCTGAAAGTAATTGCCTTTTTTTTTTGAGAAACTGTATGCCAAGACTGATCCTGTTCTAGCAACTTTCTAGGTTTATAAGAGCAATATTTAAAGTTTGTATTTCCGCTGCTTGTCCACTAGTACGTCTCTGAAAGTAATTGCCTTTTTTGGAGAAACTGTATGCCAGGACTGGTCCTCTTCTGGCAACTTTATAGGTTTATAAGATCAATATTTCTTAGGTTATAAGAGGAATATTCTAGCAATATTTAAGTTTATAAGAGCAATATTCTAGCAATATTTCTAAGATTATAAGAGCAATATTCTGTCAATATTTCTAAGGTTAAAAGAGCAATATTTCTAAGGTTATAAGAGCAATATTTAAAATCTCTGCACTGCTTGCCCCTCTTATGTTGGGCTTTGTCCAGTTTTCTTCCACTAAGAGGTTGAGAAGTATGTCCAGATGGATGTCAAAAGTGAGTTATAGTAATGAGATGCTTTAACGTATTCAGTTTTGTTTTTGGTAGAACTTTGTGTAACTTGATCTTGAATTCCTTGTCTTAAATGGCACATTCTTGTAAAAGCACAGAGGGCCATGGTTTTAAGTACCTTTTTAGGCATCTTTGCCAGGCCCAAACCTGGCTATAGGACAGGGGTAGAACACATCTAAAGTGGTGAATGTAAAATGCAAGTAGTATTGTCATGATGTGTGTTGCAAGTGCCTTTGTTAAGCTGGATGTGTTTATCCTTGGCATGGATTTTAAGATAATCAAGGGTGCTTTGAGTACTGAATGTCATGAAAGTCACTCTTCCCTTCTGCAACACTGGTTAGGTGGGCAAGTGAACACCAGAGGATTAAAAGTGTCGTTGAAGCAAGGAAGTGAAGCATGCAGGCCTTTATAGTAAACAAAAGGAGCAGAGATGAGCAAGAGAAGAGGGTGCAAATCAGGAAACTTCCAGTGATATGGGTAGGTTATGGCCCTATTGTCTTGTATCTTTGCTATTGAGGACATGTTCTAATTTTCCTTTCTGCACTATAGCCCCATTTGTTTCATTGTTTAACACTGCTGTTTTACAAACCTGCAAGGTACAGACTACCCAAATTACAGTGAGGACAGGGATGTAGATATAGATCACACACCAAAGAAGAGAAGATACACAATTTTTCACCCAAGTTGGGCAAGTGCCTTTGACTGTCTTTCTTTGAGTAGGTGTGGAGTGAAATTTGCCTTCTGCAAGACTTGTAACATGGATTTCACAATCCATCATGGGGGCCGGCATGATCTGCAACGACATGCCAACAGTGAGAAACACAGGCAGAATTGCAAACATGCAGCTGCAAGATCTATGGTGGATTTCTTTGGACCCCAGAGATTAACAAGTACAAAGGTGGTTGAGGCAGAGGTTGTTTTTTTTGTCTCTCCTTGCTAAACACAACTTATCATTTGCAGCAGGAGAACACATCCTGAAATTTATGAAGAAGTGTGGAGAGGATCAAGATGTTCTCCATAAAATGACATGTGGAGCGACGAAGGCGTCATGCATTGAACAGGATGTTCTGGGGCCTCATTACCAGAATGATGCTGCAGCAGCCTGCCAGAAATCACCATTCTGTGTATATGGACCAAAGCACAGACATGGGAGATGACAAACTATTAGTCATCCTTGTTGGTTAATGAAAAGGCAAGCAAAAATGTGGTAAGGTTCCTTCATATGCCAGAATGTGTGTCAGAAACTGGACAAGCAAAGTTTGATTCTTTAATGTCCACTCTGACAAAATTTAACATTCCAGTTTCCAACATTGTGGGATTTTCTTCAGACAATGCTGCCTCAATGATTGGAAAACACAATTCTCTGCTGTCTCGTTTAACGGAGGTGAAGCCCACAATTATAAAAATGGGGTGTCTGCCACTTTGCAGATCTCTGCAGTAAGGCTGCTGTAAAAGCACTACATTCACCAGTTGAAGAACATATATCAGATGTGTACTGCCATTTCAGTTCTACTGCACAAAAACAACAAAAACTGCAGAAATTTGCTTTGTTCACAGATACTGACCCCCTCAAGATGATTAGATATGCACCTACTAGATGGCTCAGTCTTGGTAAGGTTATTAACAGAACCCTGGACATGTAGCCAGCTCTAAATTCGTATTTTCTGTCTGCAGAGCCAAGGTCTTTTAAGATTGACTTCATTTCTAAAAACCTGCAGAGTCATGAAGTGCATATGATTTTTATGTTCCTTAAGTATGCACTGGAACCCTTATTGGAGTTCAGCATACAGCTTCAGAGCAGAGAAAGTCAGCTATTGACACTGCATACCGCTGTGCATAAACTCCTGCAGCAGTACGCTGGCAGACGCCTCAGACCTGCAGCCGCGGTTAGGCTAATCAAACACAGAGATGTGTCAGTGTTGACTGACAGTAGCTGTGTTATACCAAATGGTGAACTGTGGATTGGCTATGAAGTCAAGCAGTAGATGAACAGTCATGAGGAGGATATTACTGGCACAGTCATTGAATTTAACTTTTACAAAAAAGTTGCAGCTTTTTATGCTGCAGTGCTGCAGAAAATGCTGAAAAAGTTTCCCATGCAGGATCACTTACTGAAGGATGCTGCATTACTTATTAATCCAGCCAAAAAATTGGACATATCTTCAGGACTTGTCAGATATGTTGGCTTCCATCTGGGTGTATGTGAAAATGATGTTGAGGCTGAACAACTAATCGATGAGTTCACCCAATATCAGATTGAGGACACAGGGAATCTGACAGGCCCAATAGATGGGCCCCACTCATGTGTGTCACAGTATTGGGCACACCTTCTGAGGGACCTTTGCACTGAAGGGAAACTGCCACTCTTTAAGCAGCTGATGATGAGCCTACTTTGCTTGCCACACTCTAATGCACAAGCAGAAAGAGCATTTAGTATGGTGTGGAAAGTGAAAACTGAACTACGTCAGTCTCTGAGTGTAAAAACATTGAACTCTTTGTTGGTAGTTAGAATGAATGAAGAACTGGATGTCTGTGATATTAAGCTGCCAAAACATGTTTTAGATGCTGCCAAGAAAGCCACAGCATTATACATTAAGTCTACATCTGACGTATGATAGGATGCTGTTTAACTTGGTTTACACTTTGTGTGAATTGCAATATGTCTGTTAAAAATGTAGTAAATGTGATTTTTGATTTTTGTAAAGTGCTGTTTCATTTACTTATGGTGAGGTTATGGTATTGCAGATTATCAAATAAAGGTTTTTGGATCTGATAAGTGTGTGTTATTGAATTTTACAGTTCTACCATGCTCCATGGCAATGGCACGTTTCGCGAAGTGCGAAAATAGGGTGTTCCACATTTTGACTATTTGTCACACATTGTTAGGGTCTGTGTTCCACATTGGCCACTTAAGAGGATGAGACCTATGGAGAGGGGTGTATGAATGCATAACCTATGGGGGCAAATGTATACCAGTATTTATGTGATATACCAATCTACATGGCTGTTAACATCCACATTGTCAAGCTTGGTCCACATGCTCTGCACTATGGGGTTCTGTGTATACCTCTGTACTAACCACAGTGTGTCAGACTGTCCACATATATTGGCCATATCTCTGCTATAGTCCATTGGAGCATTACTCTGCTAGCAGTGGTACTGTACTATGATGTCCTTATTATGTCTGTCAGTAGCCAATGGCGCACATGTTAAGAGCAGATGTGACCTCCCACACACCATGTCTGTGAAGACAATCTCTATGACAGTGCAATAGTCTACAAATATACCTGCAATACATACCTGACATCCCCTTGCACTAAGAGGTTGGGACTATTTGGGCTGAGGTTGGGCTCCACTCCATGTTCAGGACATATGGTGAACATATAGTATATATAATTATCCATATATCTATATAGATATATACACATATACATATCAACATACATGGATGGATTTGTAGATGTACATATATATACATATAAACACTCACATATATACATATACAGAGCAATATATGTCTACACATATACACATAGAGATACATATGCACATATACATATGGATATCAACATATATATCAACAGTAATAGGTATATCATACTAGATATGCATGCACATATAGTTATAGATATCTACATATATACCCACAAAAATAGGCATATCTGTACACATAGGATTTGCATACATGTATAGCTATATATACATACATCTATATATACATATGTATATATATATATATATATATATATATATATATATACATACATACATACATACAAAGGCATGTACACATGGCCATATATATGTTGCACTTTACAGATGTGTATACAGTCATATGTATTAGTATACATGTGTATGTACATTTAGATATCTATAGACCTATTATATGTATATAACCATATCCCTGGCATGTGTAAACCTCATAGTTGTATATACCCTTCCAGATGTATCTCACCATATGTATCTGCTATGTGTACATAATGATAAAACAACATATGTGATGCAGCAGTCATATTAATAACAAAGACTACGCAATTTAGAAATTAAAGGCAATTGTTCAATACTACTCAATATGTGAATTGACAGCTATATTGGTAAAACAACAGCTATCTTCACAGTGGTCATAACGTAGTGGTTATGTGTTATAACTTTAGTCTACAGGGTCCTGGGTTCAAGCCCTCCAAGAGTTGTTCATTTTGTTGCTGGGCAGAACAAGGGCTGTTGAATAAAGAGTGGTTAAGGCAGTACTGAGCAGCTTTAATCAGGTTTGTGTGGGTTTGCACAAAGCTAAGCAGTGCTAAGCTATGGGTGAATGTATGGGAACTTACACAATGTAGACTTCGCTTACCAGTGTGCAAATCAGCTCAGCAGTTATATTGCAGCAATGCTGATACTTGCTAAGCATGGCTTAGCCCTGGTAACCTGGTCACACCATCCAGTCTGATAACATAGCAGGGTAATGACATCTGTAATAAGTGTATGTAATGCCACGTACAATACATGCGCCTATATGCTATCATTACAGTAGCAAGTGGTGTGTGTCATGTGTGGTACACAGACATATATAAGGCCTGTACAGCACTGTTATCCATGTGAATATGTTACATACAGGGGTAGTTATTTAGGGCACATGCTGTCACACTGGCATGTAGTGTATAATGGCAGTATTACGGTTGACAGTGCGTACCCAGGCAAGAGCAGAGTGCTAAATGTAGTACTGACAACAGGCACACCTGCAGGCATAGCTGGACACTGAGGCCTCCCTGTTGTATTCCTGGTGTGTGAGCTGTGTCACAGTATATACCCCTTACTGGGCAATGATCTGTCATGTGGAATGTAGCTGTAGACTACTGTCTGCACACCACATGTTAGTGAGGGCTTCTGACATGTAGTTATGGCATATATATTGTTGTCAAATGTCTATCTGTCAACACACGCATCCTACTGCATAGCTACTTGCCAAGCTGATGACTGTCAGTTCCTGTACAGATGTGCAGATGGCAGGTATCCAGCTGGGATATGCACAGGCAACCTAAGTTTGATTGCCACTGACATATCTGCCCAGCGGTGTAAGAACTGGCACATATAGGAGATGTCACCCTGTATGCACCATATGCCACGGTACCTCCACTACACTGCCATAGTCAACAGAACATGTTTGTGTACAGGTCTCCATCACAAACACTAACCATGTGTCATAATGCCTGTTGCATACATGTCAACTTGATCACCACAGTGGCCATGTGCAGGAGGCACCGGAGGATTGGCTGATGCATGTCATTGTCACCCTAAGGGTCACCACAGTAGTGTCTGTCGATAGATTGCCTGATGCCACCTGGCAGGTGTCAGGATACCACTGTACAGACAACCCCTACACAACCCATCTCCTCTTGGACAATATCTAGGTAAACAGCTATAACCACCTGCAGCGATGCACCCCTGTACTGACACATGTGTATGTGTGCATGACTGAGTATAGCAGTGTTTGTGTGTTAGCACACCTGTACTTGGGAATTCCATGAGGGCCTTCACAACCAATGCAACATCCATTGCTATAGTCAGTTGTGGCTGCTGCTGTATGGGACATTACATGTACCCTGTTAAGCTCCTCCGCATACCAGCTACATGAGTCTTGCATTGCCAGCACAACAGCATTTTACAAATGGATTGATAGGCATGGGATACCCATTGTGTTCTGACATGCGTGTGTAGTTGTGCATGTCCGTATATCCGTTGGGTACAGCATTCCGAAGCCACATACTCCTATTACAATACTCATTGCCACACAGTAGTACAGATAGTGTTGTTGCAGCCCATAGGTGAAGCATGACAATGCAAAACCCTTCTACGCGTGTGGCATGTACATTAGATGCATATACCTGTAGTACCACTGTTGGGGTTTACTATGGGTTGTATCACAGTCACGGCCAATGTGTAATGGTGGGTATGGCAGAGTGTCATCATGGGTTTCAGGGAGTACAATATCCACTGGGGGATGTGGGTGCTGTGTACACTGTCATTAAACCAAGGAGCACCCGGTATATGTCCCATGTACCACGTTATGGTTACCACTGTCACCATCAACCATGCGGGTAACTGATACCACAATCCAAGCCAGTTATGCTTGTGGTGTGTGCAGCCTACCTGTAACACATTGGACACATGGTCAAGTTAGCAGCGATAGGCCCTGGTATCTCGGATGTGTGTCTGCCTGCTATGTGTCTGTTAATGTGTATATGAAGGTATGTCACACTATGTATTGTCCATATACACCCATTACATCCCCCATTAGCATACTGTACATGTCTGGGGATATTCCGCATGTAACATGTAACCTGGGACACACCTCACCCTAAACGCTGTGTGGTGTGTGCAATGTAAGCCACACGCTTCAGTATCACTACATAGCTAGGTATGGGTCTAGTCCCAGTGTTGCCAAGTAACAGTGTGTGTGTATGTGGATGGGTCTACATTAGGTTGTAGGGTATACACACTTCAGTGGGTCACCTGTCCATGTGGCACAGGCAATAACCATTTTAGTAACCTGTGACATGTGTTCAACTGTAGCCCAGTTATGTCAGAGCCATGGTGTCACCACAGTGCCATACCCCATTGTGGTATATGACTGCAGACCATCCTCATGCTGACACATGTACATCTACAACACAAATGGATAACATTATAGAGACCACAGCCAACCAGTGTTACTAACAGCTATAATGCATCATTGCTAGATGGCTACACTACCTGCCATATATGCATTACACTTTACTCCTTACGACATGTTACACTGCAGTACTGTGGTACACAGTAGTACAGTCACCATGTGCATCAGAACCATATTAGCTGGTCCCTGAATTGATGGTATGGATGACAGGGATGTGGCACAGGTATCATCATATGCACAGGGTGTGATGTTGGTTTGACAGAAACCGAGGGTGGGCCATACATTTGACACCATGTGTGTGAGTGAAGGGTGTACTGTGGTGAGCTGGGTGTGGTGCTGTAGTGTCTGTAGGTATGCGGTTGTCCTAGGTGTGTTTCTATAGTGTGTGGGTATGCATGCACACAGTTCTGCCATGTGGCTGCCCTAAACAGGTGATTATGGACAGCTGCGGTACATACCTGGCAGGGTGTGCAGTTCACTCCCTCTGGCCACGGACACGTGGACTGTGCCTGCCAGGGGTTCCATGGGTATGTCCAGATACAGGCCTCAATGTGGTACTCTCACTTGCTGATGACAAATGTCCGCTGATACCAGACCCCTCCTTGGACTGGCTAGGACCACGTGAAAATGGCCAGCTGTGGTGTGGTGTGGGCAGCACCGCTGCACTGCCAGGGCTGGTACTGCCACTATGAGAGCCCTTTTGTGTCCTAGCATGTCCAAATTGACTTCCAGCTGTTGGCGTTGCTTGCCTAAGTCCATGCTGCTGTCGCCACACTCCCACCACATGTTCAAGCATGGACAGACCAAGGTCAATGAGGGCCATCATCTCAATAGACTGTCTATCCATGAACTCAATTAATGCATGGATGGCACCAGCCAGTTCACAGGCATTTTCACTTGAAGATGTGAGAGCAGCCCTCTGCAGCCTCAGGCCCTGTCTGGTGTAACGTTCCATATATGCCTGCACTGTCATGACAGCCTGAAACATGCACCTGCTGTTACCAGCTATGTTGCTTCTGCCAGGAGCATGATGCCCAGTGGCCCTACCACGAGCACCCTGGGACATCCGACTATGTGGTGCCCTGCCGGACATCTGGCTATGCCTGCTGTGACTGGACACAGTAGGCATGGTTACCACACTTTCCTGCACACTGCCACCAAATGCCAGCTGTCCCTCTGCTATGGCCACTGGTGATGGGGTATGTATAGGCATTGAAACTGTGTGCAGGGTTTAGGTGGCTAAAAGGGGGATGTCAAATATTGGTGCAGTGTCGGCTCCTGACAACCCCACTTGTGCCTCAACAGTACTATCATCATCTCCGGTGTCTGTATGGACACCAACATCAGATTGCATGCAGGAGGGACCCTGACCAACCTCCCCACCTGTGGGGTAAAACAATAAATGCACTTTAAAACCTGTACAGCATTGCCTAACACTACACACACACACACACACACACACACACACACACACACACACACACACACACACACACACACACACACACCTCTCCATAATACCTACCTGTCCATGGCTTTACAGACAGTCCCATGTATATGTCCATGTGATAACCCATCCTGCATCACACTTGTTAACAGACCTTTCAACTGTCCCGAATTACTCGTTTTTTCCGAGTTTTGGGGTCCCAGTAATGGGGTGCCATGATTCTCGAGTGGCACCCCATTATTTACGATTTTTTAATCTATTTTTTTTTAGATTTTCGTGCTTTCGAATCTGACATCATCACGTGCGCGATGAGGTCAGCTCCGTCAGCCTGTCAGAATTAAGCCGCACATCTGTTTGAATAACAGAACACAGGATTTCTAAGCCGCGCATGAATGCAGGAGGATTTCTGTACTTTTTAAGCCTTGGACTGGTTAATGAATTAACTGCAGAGCTGGTGGATCTCTAAGCCGTGCTGTTACAGTAACAGAATGGAGGATTAAAGTCATACTGTTAACGAATGGCAGGCACCTAATTAAGCTGTTACTGAACAGATTTAATTGCAGAGCTAGGTGAATGCAGTGCAATGCACTAATGCCAGTAAGCTGTTACAGAATGGATTTCAAGTCAACAAATGCACTTTTAATTGCAGAGTGAGTGTGTGTGTGTGAGTTTTATCACTATATGCTAATATTTCATTGCTATAAAATATAACACATTATGTTATCACAGGTCCAGTCAGTATCTCCTATCACATCATAGCTCAGGTTAGAAAAGTATAGTACAAGCATTTTATTTATTTAAATAGTATGTCCCCCCTACATTGCTGTGAAATGCAATTAATATGTCAAAGCTTTAAATGCAACTCACCCCATGTAACAACGGCAGTCAGAGAAGTAGTGTGCTATGCTTGAAAGTATTGAGCTCTATTGTTTGGAGTTTTCTCATGGCCAACCTGTTATGAACTCTGATACAGGATTTCAATGAGAAAAACAGTACCACATCTGTGAAGTAAAGTCTTCTGAGTTTACTTTATACTAGAGTGTGCTAGTCCTGATTTAGAGGCTTCATTTTGTACTGTGATGCTTTTCCATCTGAAACTGAAAAGTAGCAGCTTCTGCTGTTGTTATTTCAGGTTTGTATTACTAGTGATTATTAGAGGTGCTAACTTTTCATTGACTGTGTTCTCTGTGGTCTGCTGTACACATATAATTTCTGAGAATACTACTGCTTTGCTATGCTGGGCTTTGATACAACCAACCTGCCTTGAAGTCTCTTACTGGAAAAGCAGTCTAATAACATATGGGAAGTAAAGGTTTATGCATTCATTTTACACATTAGATTGTGCTGGTGCTGCTTAAAGGCTCTATTTTGTGCTATGGTAATATGTTATGTATAACTGGCTTTCCTGGTTCCTCCCATGGTGACAGCATAGGCTACTGCTGGTGTTATTTTTGGTTTAGACTAGCAGCTTTTACATGGCAATGCTATTTTTTAATTGGTCTGTATGCTCTGTAGTCTGCTGTAAAATTGTTGTATTTGTGAAAGCCACCACTCTGTTGTGCTAGGATTCAGCACACCCTACCTTGCTTGAATCAGTAGCAAGTACTGATTTTGGTAAGTGTCCTGTTTCCTTCTATCCTTATTATCTAAAATAATGCACCTTGGTGATCACCTGTATGTGTGTGTAAGCCTAAAGTCCCTAGCCACCATCACTTTTGAATTTATGCTTCACATTTTTGTTCTGTTCCTCATTAAAGCATTAGTTTTCAGGATTTGCGGTAAAACAAAACCTTTTATTCTAGCAATTTTATAAGTTTATAAGATCAGTATATGAAATGTATGTGTCTCTATTTTGAGGCTGTTTTCCCCCATTATTGGCTTTGTTCTGTATTTTTGTGCTAAGAGGTTGAGAACTATGGTGAGAAGTGAGAACTGAATTCACTAAAGGATAGCCATTTAAGTTTGTATTTCAGGAAACTGCTAATTTGGTATAATGGTATGTTGTTCTGACTGTAGTGCACAGGGTTCTGGGTTCAAGTCTTGGCAGTGAAATGCACGGTGGTAACACAACATTTTATGTAAGTAACTTTCCAAAATTATACAAGCAATGTTTAAAATGTGTCCCTGGTTTTTGCTCCACCCCCCAATTGAAAATAAGTGCAAGAAGCTGTACAACATGCCTATGGCTTACACTACTATGATATATATATATATATATATATATATATATATATATATATATATATATATATATATATATATATATATATATATATATATTGTGTGTAGAAGTAGACTGACTGTTGTCATGAAAATGTTTTGAATAGGGCAGTTTTGTCCTTATTGGTGCATGCATTTATGTTTCATTGCCTACTGGAAAAATTTTAAGCAATAAATTTAAAATCCGCTCTAACTTAAGTCTAACAAGTGTGCTGTATTATACAAGGAATCTAATTTAATAAAGTCAGGAAGGTGTATCAAAGAGCACATGTATGTTTCTTGTTTTGTGTGCAAGGGGCCTCTGATATGAAAACAGCCCAAAGATAATCTTTATCCACCACTGGCCAGATGCATTTTCTTTGGATGTGGTGTGGGTTTCAATGCTGTTTAAATGAATGTGAGTTTCAAGGGCAGAGAAGTTTTAATGCCAAGACTATTTTCATTGAGCAGACATCTATTAGTGTTTGTGCATTGTGCCATAACATTTTAAAAAATAAAATCCAAATAATCATTGTAGAAGTAAAGCAGTATGCACACATTAGTGTTTATGGTAAATGAGGTGAAATAGCCAGGTAATGGGACATTGGAATGGCTGCAGGGGGACTCTGGTGATATATTTTGGTTATGTTCTTCAGTTTGCATTTGAAAGTTGGTATCCTACAATTCCACTGGAGTGGGCGGAGTTGTGTAATTATGTATGCAAATTTTACGTTAATCAGCGTACAGATTTCTACCTATTTTTCATGGGCCTTGTCCAGATTTTTGATGTTTCCAGGTTGAGATGTATGCTTGTTAAAATACACACATTGATACCACTCATTAACATAACAGTCCTATAAATGCCTACACAAGTGGTCACAACACAAGACCTGCTACTACATTACCTGCATGACCTGTGTGTAGTGGTTTTACATGGCCTTACTGCTGTCATTCAGTATGCATCCTCTGTATGTACGGACATCATGAGCATGGATCCCATATGTGTGGGCTACTATGTTCTATCCATACTATCACGCACTGGTGTGTCATGTGTATGTAATGCTCAGTACATGCCAGATATGCTGCTCATTCAGCCTATCATGTGACAACTGTAATATTTGGATACACTCCCTGGTGTTGACTAGTACTTCCCCAATGCACTTGTAGTACTGCATATGTGGGTTGTAGGTGACCTCTCTGCTGAATGTGATATTAAGGGTGTACCTGGTGTTTATCTTCCCTCTCGATGCCTGTTCCATGCTACAGACCATATTATACTATCAGCTGTCCTGTGATTACACACATGACAAGTATTCCTGGTGTATAATGTTGCAGGCCATTTACATGTACTGCATGATCCTCGAGGGAGGTACTGCTGTATGAACACCCCACAATCACACATATGCATACATGGCCACACACAGAAACACACACACACATGCACACAAGCATCCTACATGCATCAACCTCCCTCCACTTCACCTGAGTGACCCTACAGACAAATTAACTACCTACCAGGATGCACACACACACACACACACACACACACACACACACACACACACACACACACACACACACACACACACACACACACACATATAGGTGAGGTTGCCCAGTGATAATACACACAGTCCTCCTATTACCCCTCTGTCAACATTCATAACATATGGTACCCAACAGCATGCAGTGCAGCTATAGTCAATCCATACTGGCAACAGTATACATGTGCGTGATGCATGTGCTGTATCATTAGGTGAAACCCCTTTCCCTGGATACCACTGTGCCCATTAACATGGTATTTCTCTGCACCTGTTCTGCACCCTGCCATGTACTGTGGACCACACCTCACAGGAGTACAGCCCATTGCTGACTGTTTACAACTGTTTCAGTTATGTCAGCTTTAATGCTCACAGCCCCTATGTTTTCCAGCAACACATACCTGGTATGAAATGTGGACAGATGTCATTTGTGAATGCCTGATGCCTGATGCACAGCTCTCAACATCAGTGGACCATGCATGACCAATCCAATACTCTTACACTGACAATCATCAGAGCATACCATGCTATGGGGTTGTGCACACCTTTATTGATATGACACACCCATCCTTGAACTACCATGGGACCACATCACCGCATATCTTAGCAGTACATGAGCCTGATATGTGACATATGTCCTGCACTTTCACATGCAGTGTCTAAGAATGTGTTAGGTGTGTGGATGCTGACTGCAATGCATACACACTGTGTTGGCATATGTGTGCACACCCTTATCATGACGGTTTGTCGAACCTCTTGTGTGTTCTACAGCAGTCACTACTCCTGGCAGGGGTATACCAGCATGGGCCATCTGCATTTGCCAGTGTATGTTCAGTCTAACTTACACATGTCCCCCTATTCTGCATGATTGCAAGGTATACTCATGTGCACATCCCTTGGTGTTCACACACTGCCATCACTATTGCTGTGGGGGTAGGGTTACGGCTGCCACAGGTCCTGAACCTGACTATGTGCAGATACAGCCATTCTTAGCATCCTTAGGATCCCTGCTGCAGTGCACTGGTATGTCATGCTAGCACCCCCCCCCCCTGCTTCAGCCTTTTTGCAGATGCATGATGAGTAAGCCCTACACATGTGTGTCACTTTGCAGTGTCCCATACACTGAACATCACATGTTACAGTCTAGTCCCAGCTGATAATGTGGACCACTGTAATGCGTTATGCCATAGTGTGTCTCTGCAGCAGTTGCCATTGTCCTACAGGTATATACATAGTTGTTGCACTGTATATGGGTGTTGTTCCACACATGCCCCTACTGTAAGCCATGTCTCCCACCATTATGTTACTCCCTGTGCACACATTCTGCAATGTCAAGATGTTAGTTATCATGCAGGTGTCTGACATACACTTCCAATACCCCATCATGGTCACCCCTATGATGCTGTGTATTTCACAGCAACATTACGTGCACATGCACAGCATGCATTCTGGGTAGATGTGTTAGATGTGTGCATGGCATATACCAAAGCCATTACATACCCAGTGTATTGGCAAGCATCTACATAAACCATACTCACCAGCTACAGGCTGCTGCCATGGTGGTAACCCGGAGGGACCTACATAAGAGGGTGAGAGATTCATAGTCAGTGGCCACAACTGTGGTAGTGCTACAGGGTGGGTGCAGTATTACAATACATCAACAGTACATTTCCACAATACTACCACATGTGGACATCTGTTTATCACTACTATGCAGCAACAAAATATATTTATGACATATCAGATATGCTTGATCTACCTGTACTGATGCAGATGTATACACAACAGTGGTCTATGGATGTGCCCTGTGGCCTTACCTGCAAGCTTCTCGGCCGGTGTGTTGGTGGCACACACCTCCACAAAGGTGTCTGGTGGTTGGTGTGTGTCCGGATGAGCAGGTGCCATGAGGCTGGCCAGGAGCTCCTCCACATGTCTCGGGGGAATGGATGGCATGGTCACCCATGTGGTGAGATGATCCCCCTGGACTGCAGCAGCATACCGACGGGCATTGCGAAGCAGGTCAGAACAATTATGCTGGACCTGCTCATAACTGCTGTTGTGCAATCCGACATCATTGACCCTGTGGACTAGGTCATTCCAAAGGCGGTCTGCTCCTGCTGATCATGGGTGGCCTGGCAAAACAGGACAGGGTACTGCTGGATTAAATAGGTTAGCACTACTTCATTTTTAGCAGCTGAATAAGATTGTAGCAGTCCATGTGACATCTTGCCTGAAAGACATAAAGATAGAAACAGGTCTGAGCAACTCATACAGTGAGGTTACCACAGTTCTTAATACACATCTCTGTCACCCCTCCCCACCATATCAGCAACAACAAACTGTACACACAACTCATTAGGTATGGCTACAGCTTACCTACCAGTGGGGCAGATATTGTATTATACCACAGTTTGTGCTATGTGTTTGTAGCCATGTTTCCTGTGTGGACAGTATCATTGCTGGCCTGTTACAGACTATTCACCTTCATGCCATTGTCAGGGCCACTATGGTTCCATGTATTCCTGTGGTATGGCTGCTTTGTGATTGCTGCACATCTGACATTCTGTGTTATTGGGAATATCTATGCATGCTTCTGGACATGTTCCAGGATTGTGTAGACTATTACTACCAACATATGTTCTATAACAGTGACACAATAGCATGTATATGTACTATTGCCCAGCAAAACTACCTCTCCAAACCCATCTGCCCATGTTACCCGGCCACATTACATGTGTGTCCCACCCTGGGGCCTCCTCATGTACTGGTCCAGCAATCCAGCAATACCATCAGGTGGAACCAACCCAGGGGATGTTGTTCTCCTGCGGGGGCACACAGACATGTTCTCTTCCCCTGAGGGCAGGACCAAGGTCTGTTCCATAACAGGCTCCACAGACACATGTTGGATGTACTATGGCACCCAGTACACATTCACAGGGCCGACATGCTCCTCCTGTTCAGTCTCCAAGACAGGCACCTTCAGGACGTGGACTGCTGTTGTGAGTAGCAGTGGGTGTGAAACTTGTTCCCATTGTGTCCATATTGGGGCACATGGGGTGTCCACATCACAGACCATACACACCATCCAGGGTGTTTACCTACCACATGTGTCGCATACCACCCCTGTAGACTGTCCTCTATATCTACCAACCCTGACCACCTCCACAACTATACCTGCCGTACTTCCCCATATTCCCATTCCATACTTCACAGACAAGGGCAATGTGGTTCCAACAAGGAGTTCACATGTGACATACACATCCATGTTGCACACACTGACAGCTGTAGATATCTGTGTGTATTGCTATGTGTGCTGTTTCCTCACACATAGCATGCAGCACTGTGGTAGCAATATAGGGGACATGTACTTACATACATATATGTTTGTGTGTGTGTTTGTATATATGTTGACATGTGCATATAGGTATAGATCTGTATATGTGTAGATATATGTGATGTTGTATATATGTGCTAATATATATGTCTACACATGGGTAGCTGTATATTTGTGGACATACATGTGTGTGTATATATATATATATATATATATATATATATATATATATATATTGAGAAATACATGTATATATATATATATATATATATATATATATATATATATACACACACACACACACACACACACACACACACACACACACACACACACATATGCATACCTATATGTGGGGTGCATTCAGACATCAGGACCACAATCTCACAACACCGTCCTGCACAGCTGCACTGTTCTGCCTTGCTACAACACAGACAGGTGTCATATATGGACACAGCCTGACATTAGGGGGGGGGTATATGTAGGACCAGATTGCAGGTAACCATATTACACACCTATGGCATTCCTGCATGCTACAATACAGATTAACCTGAGTATCCTGCAAGGGGTGGGTTGTAGATCCCACGTGTTCATCATAATGGGATTACTTCTACCACCAGCTATTAGCGACGTGACTTACATACTTCCCATTACACAACACATACTATGATGCCTTACATCTTAGTAGTCAGTACTGCTCTGCATAGTTGAGGGGTATAGCCCACTACATACAGGGATGGACTCTATTGTCCTTAGCAGTTGTTCAGCTGAACATCATTACAGCAACAACAGCTGAAGGCACATATAAAGCATTCCACATCATCTATCTCATTATTATGGACCAAGTACTATGGTCAATTACATACATACATATATACTTCACATACCTGTTCTGGGACTGCTGACTCTTGTAGAGTGTTTGGTATTTCTTTTTTTTTTTTCTTATACATGCACTCTCTCTTTCTCTCTCTCTCAGAGTCTCTCTCCAGTAAATGGAATGAGCTGCTTTGCATAGATTGCAGCATATCATTTGTAGGTGATGCACATGATCAGGTGATGGCCTTTGCACCAGTCAGTGTCCTTCAGTTACTACCTGCATGCAGCATGCTGTGTAGTACTTCCAATTACCACTGTCATGGCAACCAACTACTATAAATACCTACATCATGTGGTCGTGGTCCCTTTACCTTTCCTGTATGATGGACCTCCTTCGTGTGTGTGGGCATCAATGTTACAGACAGCATGTAGCAATACCTCTTACAGGAGAACCTACACACTCAGGCCAGCTACATATTTGTAGAATGTTTCAGAACTACCGACAGAGTGTGAGTAGAGTTGTATGCATTGTATAGCACTGGTCTTACAGGGTTTGTGTGTACATACTAATTTAACTTGGAATGCAGTCTGTCTGCATAGTTCTCAGCTGCGGGCTTATCCTCTTGATGGCCAGAGGTGTGCCTATTATGTTTTGTGTGTCCACCACAAAGGTCTTGTGTCAGATATATCACTAGGAGTGTGTGTGTTGAGTGCTATCAGTACATGGCTACATCCATTTCTGTTTTTAACTACATATTCCTGACTAAGGGTATGTTACAGACTACCCTGTAACACTAGTGACTTGCTTAGTGTATGACAAGAGTTTTACACATATGGGCCTGTGTTCTAGCCTCTGTCCTCCACCTACATACTAGGCTTTGCACATATGACATGCTGTCAGGGGTTGTTCTGCAGTGGGCTGTGAGTATGTCATGCTGCCACTCCTGCCATAATTCGACTGCTGTTGTGTCCCCAACAAATACTGTGGGATTGGGGCCATATATGTGTGGGCTTCACCTACACAATACATGTGTGCCCTGATGCACCCCAGAGGCCAATGTATATAACAGTGGTATATGCCCCTGTATTAATGAGTCAGGGTGGATGTACCATAACTAATCTAGGCTTTTACAACATGTGGGGGTATCAGGGGTAAGCTGCCTTAAGGTATCTGGATGTACAATACCATTCAATCCACCTTGGGTAAATGCAGGCCTACTGCCTCCTGCCATACAGACTGTTCTGTTTGTCAGTGTGATTGTGATAGTGTCAATTATGCCTTGTTATGTAACAGTTACATGCTATTGTGTGAACTGAGGTCTTTACCCCCTAGGGATTGTGTACAGAGTGTAGATAGAGGCTGCTGAACTATACATCTGCATTACTACTTTTGATTGTTTGGTATCCTGTGGCCCAGTCTGTCTTTACTATTGTACTACTTGGAGGCCTTGGCCTTGACAGCAACATATGTCAACCTTTCCAGACTACTGTATTAGTATAACTGTTTCACAGTTGCATTACTCTGTTTATATGGATTTCAGTGTCTAAACAGCTATATGACATGGCATATACAACTGTAATAGTATGCAAATAAAGCTTTCCCATGTATGCAAACCTGTGTGTGATGTTATATCCTTTGACCTCTCTGTAGGTATATGTTGCAGGCAACGATTGTCATATGTATGGGTGGCTCATACAGTGTCCAGCTGGTAAGGTGGTAACTGTAGGCATAGTGGCCGTTCCATATTGTGTGCAACTTCTAAATATGTATCTTCCTATACATATCTCTGCGTGTGCATGTGTAGTTTTATATATATATATATATATATATATATATATATATATATATATATATATATTTATATATATCTGTATCTGCATATATGTGTCTGTGTATATGTATCCTAGGAATGCTGATTGCTTCCACATTGTACATTCCCTATGGGAGCCAGACTGTACTGCATGATATATTACTGATACCAGCCTGACATCATACAGGTGGGATGGAGTACTGTTAACATCTTGTGCCCATGTCATGTCAGGTCCTGGTTATGGGATCTGCAACAGCTGGTAGTGTATTGCAGGGCAGATGTGTTTGGCTGTGGGTGGATACCTATTCGTAGAAGAAGTATGTTGTTTGGGGTCTCTCAACACTATTAACAGTGCATGTGGACATATACATCTTTGTTATGTTCCCATTTTTATCTACAGATGTATATCACATATATATGAATTTCTGCATATATATATAGACATATAGATGTAGACATGTATATCTATAGATGTATATGTGTTTATATATTATATATATAGATCTACATATATAGATATGTTATATCTATTTAGATATTAATATATACACACACACACACATACATCTACCTGTTGAAATACATTTCCTCTACTGTTGAATGACTGGGCTGGATGATATGTTTGTGAAAACATCAGGGTTATGTATGTCTCACATGGCTTATTGGAAAATCACTTTGGCTTTGGTTTGCAGCATCCTGAGTTTGAGCCTTGCAGAGGCTGTTTATTTTGTTGCTGGGCAGAACAAAGGCCATTGAATACAGAGTGATTAAGGCCCTTTTAAGCAGTTGTAAGCTGGTTTGCTCGGGTTTGTGTGGAGGTAAGCAATGCTAACTTCCAGTTCCAGATTCTTATACTCAGTTAGCATTTCAGTTGCTTAACTTGTGTAGACATTGCTTAAAAAGGGCTGATAGGAAAGTGATGAAAAAGGGGCACAAAGAGGGAAAGACTGTAGGGGAAATAGCTAGGGATGTGCAGGATGGGTGTAGGGAAGTTCCATAGCTACACATTTCCTCTACAGCAACAGCAGTACATATACACTGAATTTGGAGGTAGATCTGGACACTCAAACCCCTGAGAGAGGGGTGAGGACAACAATAATATGTTGTGATGCCAATTAGACCAGATTACATGTGCCCAGTGGACACGTGTGCAAAATTGACAGCTATGTATGGGGCGAGATTTTTTTTTGGGAACAGACTGCCCTTTTTTTCAGGTGAGAGTGGGATGTTGGGGAGGGATAGTAAGTATATTTAGGGAGGAAGGTTGGATAGGTTAACAGACAAGACAAACAAGAGTCATACAGGGGTGGTATATGACACATGTGGGGGGTAGACATCTTGAAGGGGAGGGGTATTGGGAAATCAGAAGCCCATAAGCCCCTAGTGGAAACAGTGAGACTGAGGTTCCCACCCACAGGCAGGTACCACTGCACCTTCACAGCCCTGAAGGTGTTAAGGTGGTTTAAGTTTAAAGTGTAAGTGTTTTTTTTTTTTTTGTACCCCAACAGCGATTTTTTTTCGCAATTCTTGGGTTTTGAACTTCATGGTTCAATATTACGTTATTCGATCTCTTATGAGTTTGACATAATATAGACCCTAAATATATATATATATATATATATATATATATATATATATATATATATATATATAGATATATATATATATATATATATATAGGTCTACATCTAAATTTCAAACTTTCAAAATGTTGAATTTCTTATGGTCGAGACCATATGATCAAATTTTTGAAACTTCAAAATTTAAATAAAAAAAATATAAAAATGAAAAGATCTTTTTTATTTACATTTTCACCTCCTGCACCCTACACACTCCTGCTAATTAAATATACCAACTCCAAGATCACACTACAGCAAGGAAAATGGTAATTATACCATTCTGCATTGTACTGCAATCTCCATTTAAAAAGTTCAAAGTTTCAAATCTTCTATCTTATGGTCTCGACCATAAGAAAGTCATCATTTTGAAAGTTCAAAACTTAGAAATAGACCTATATATATATATATATATATATATATATATATATATATATATATATAAAATCAATTCATTACACTGAAAGCTCAAAACACTGAAAATAAGAAAACTTCATAATATAGAAGATCAAAACCCTGAAACTTCAAAACACTGAAAACTCAAAACACTGAAACTCAAAAAACTGAAAACACATATTATACATATACTGAGTTTAAACGACATAAATCATAGCACTTTCCACGAAGTGTAAGCAGGGGGCAAGCCCTTAGTGTAGTGAAGTGCAATCTTGGAGTTGATATATATATAAGTAGCAGAGACTGTGGTGGGTGCAGCCTCCCACATTGGGGGGGGGTACAGGGGGGCCTGCCCCCTGCTTACACTTGGTGGAAAGAGCTATGATTTATGTTGTTTAAACTCAGTATATGTATGATATGTGTTTTCAGCGTTTTGTGTTTTCAAGATTTTGAAGTTTCAGTGTTTTGGTTTCAGTGTTTTGAGCTTTCAGTGTTATGAAGTGAATACATATATATATATATATATATATATATATATATATATATATATATATATATATATATATATATATATATATATATATATATATATATATATATATATATAAATCACAAGTGGTGTACTGAAAGGCTCAGCTGTGGGTCTCCTTCTGTATGACATCTGTTTCTCAGACCTTCTGGCCAATTGTTTTTTGTTTTTTTTTAAGTTTACCAATTTTTAATTGTTCTTTGACTTACATGGGTTAGATTATTACATTTGATAAATTAGTACAAGGACAATGCTGTCAAACTAATTAAAAAAAAGTTGCATAGTTAAGTTTGGTAAGAAAAACTTTTCCATCAACATTTCTTAGCATATAGGTTATACAACCCTTCAGTCAGATACTATTGTTTTAACTTGATCTATCCATAGCAGTATAGAAATCCTTCTATCTGTTTCATCTAATTTCCAAAGGCATTTCCTCTAGATCTAAAACTTCACTCATTTTCTTGTGAAGTCTTCTGCTTTGTGATTAAATTGTTTGGTATTGTTTAAACTGGCAGCTTTCTGTTTGTGAGATTGTACATAAATAGGCAGCATATTAAGCAGTATAATCTGTATAGTCACTCTGTTTTTATTTTATTTTTTTTATTTTTGTTTTTCATCTCAACATTCTTATTCTGTCATTTGATCCATATTATTTTTACATTTTTTTTACTACAATAATTAGAGCACACGTGAATTGGTTATAAATGTGAATGCAGACATATTTGTTAAAACTAAGGGAGGTTATGCTAGAGAGTTTAATTATTTTCTCTAGCATTCCCAATCCATGGAGTATGATATGCCCTAAAGGAAGAAAGCTCAGTAGTCCAGACCATTATCATTACTTATAACAGACCCTTAGTTTTGATGATGTGAAAATCTCAAGCCAGTCATAATATATAGAATATTTAATATAGAATTCAAGTTTTATACACATACACACACACACAAACACACACACATGCAAATATGCACACAAACACACACACACACACACACACACACACACACACACACACACACACACACACACACTCGCACATGCACACGCACACATACACATACACATGCTCATATATCTATAAATTTATACAAGTAATTCTTGCAGTTCTAAATCCTTTTTACATTTCTTTTTTAAGTTATGTAATGCCACCAAATATGACATTTTTTCATCAGCATTTATTAAAATAAAGTTCTAAGTATCCAGCATCAAATTATTGTATCTGAAGATCTATATTTATTGGCTCTGGCTATTTTCTGTTCACTTTCAATTTGTAAGATTATATACAATTTAGACATGGTATTGTTTATTTATTTTTAAGGTCAGCACAGCTTTTAATTTAGTTTTCTTTAATGTTGATTGGCAGCATTCACCCATCTAAGTACCGAGTTTGTTTTTTACACAAGATGAATGACTCATTGTCTAGGAAACTCAGTATTTGAAGAAAACAAACAAAGCTTTATATGATGTATTATGTTATGAATTTGGTGGCATCCCAGTCTTTGCAATGGGGTAGCAGTTTTGTTTAAAGTTTACAGTTTTGATCTAAACTATCCAGAACTATTATAACAAAATAGGAGCACTGGATATACTTGTCTTTTCTGCAGTGATTATTTTGTTTATGAGTAAAGTAGGTAACATTTACATGTATTTAAGTACAGGTTGCAAAAGGTCACACCACTTAATTAAGGAAATAGAAAGAAAGACAGAGGTCTTTTTTGAGTTATTTTAACTGGTATAGATAATGTCACTTCTGCATCTTCTAAGGTGATAACCATTCCATTATACAACTACCCCCCATTAATATTCAAAAACGTGCAGGCTGATTGGTCAGCATGCATGTTGTAAATCTGAGTTATAGTAATGGAAAAAGGTCCGGTCGCCCAGACTTTTTCCATTACTATAACTCTTATGGAGATTCTCTGTTGCTTTTTTTAAAGCTGTCTCGCTATGTTAAACCCATTTAACATGGCAAAACAGTTTGTAAAATCAACAGAGATATTGCTTTCTCTGTTGCTTTTTTCAAAACTGTCTCGCTATGTTAAATGGGTTTAACATAGCGAGACAGCTATAAAATAAGCAACAGAGATTCTCCGTTGCTTTTTTAAAAGCTGTCTCGCTATGTTAAACCCATTTAACATAGCAAAACAGTTCGTAAAAAGCAACGGAGATCTTGCTTTCTCCTTTGCTTTTGCTCACAGCTCTGATGTATTGCGTACGCATGCGCAGTACATCAGAACTGCCGCAGAATACCAGACAGCTGCTCAAGGGCAGCAAGGAGGCATTATACAATGCCATTATTTAAGAAAAATATATATTTTTTTCTTAAATAATGTTATTGTATAATAGCAATATCCCACTTCTGGGTGTGGGTAATGCTGGATTTACCCACGGTTGGCTTTGTTTGGCCACTCGGGCTTCACCAAACCACACCAACTGTGGGTAAATCCAGCATTACCCACACCCATGCATGGGTTATTTTTATAATACACATATTTTTACACATGAAGCAAACAGCTACAGAGGTTGTGCAACTGTCTGCCACAACCACAAAAATGCCTACCATTAATATATGATCTTATTTTGTATTTTTCACCAGAAAATAACTCATCACTGTAGCTATTTGTTTACAATGCATCACACAAATTATATTTTTATTTAACATGTGCTTACAAGTTTGTTTTTTTGTAAAGACAAATAAGTGTCTGAGTGCCCCCCTCATATGTTGTCAAAAAATATTTGATTAGCAGTAATAATTTAAGAAACTTCATTTATGATGCTTCACTACCTGTACCCAGTGATTGAGTTTCCCTCACATATTTGTTTACTAAACTTATTATTCAGTGTGGCTCACTATTTAACAGTCACTTCTAAGCTCCTGCTTATATTATGTGCAAAGACTGAGCCATAGAAGAAAAATATTTTTTCAGGTATTGCAGTAGGAACCAGAAACTACTGTACCTTATATTTTACTTACGTCTTTAGGACATCATCTTGTAAAAAAGATTATTTAAGACATGGCAGACAATACCCAGATTCCATGAGCCCAAATAAGTCTCCACAAAGATTTCCAGTCACATTTAAGACTTATAAGCAGAGAAGCGATTCTGTCCTAACATTTGAAAAGCCATGCTGTCTGACACTTGCAGGGTTTAGAGTGTGTGTGTGTGTGTGTGTGTGTGTGTGTGTGTGTGTGTGTGTGTGTGTGTGTGTGTGTGTGTGTGTGTGTGTGTGTGTGTGTGTGTGTGGGTGTGTGTGGGTGCGTGTGGGTGCGTGTGGGTGTGCGTGTGTGTGTGTCCCTGCTCCCCTTGCTCTCACAGTGAAGAAGAAAGAGGATCCGAATCTGAAAAGTTGTATACAATAGTAAAGTGCTTGCTACTATCCCCCAAAAAGGCTCATCCTTTAATATCATTGAACTTTTTTACATCACCCCTACAGGATGTCAGCACTGATAAGATAAACAAGTGAGCAGGTGGTGCTGTAGTTCTCTGTAAAATCTCCCTAAATATAACCCTACATAAACAAGAGAAAAAAAATGAACAATTCTGAGATCATTTCAGCAACACCAAAAATTAATAATAGAAAAACAATCGGTATCTCAGCTTTATACATCCCACCAGGTAACAGTAGTAATGCTGCCAAAAATCTCCTTCACTGGATATTTCATAATGTCCAATATGAAACCATCATCCTAGGAGACTTCAACATAGGCTGGCAGCATATAAACAGTTCTACCCCAACAGACTCTGTGCATTTATATGGCTTTACTTAATTAATTTCATCCCTCACCTCATTAGTCAAAACCTCAAGCAGCAGTCAAGCTTAGACTGATGCTTATCAATAAACCAGAGAAAGCAGTTGCAGTTGGATGCCTACCGGACACCATAAGTGATCTCCTGCCTACCTACACAATTAAAAGCTACAATAGCCAGGACAAACAACTTATATACATCCAAATACAAACTTCAACCAATTTCAACAAAGACACCTTTATTAAAACACTCCCCCATATTCTGCATGCCTTGCACAGCATGAAGGATTAGTGTAGGAGATCCAGCAGGCAATATGTCTGCCCTGTGATCCAGTAAACAGCCTGCAGGGGTGCGCATGAGTGCTCCTGCACTAGTCCTGCACAGACTAAGCCCCTGTATGCAAATCACACCATATGCAGGAGAAATCCATGCAAATTAGGTGAAGCTTGAAACATGCCATGCAGGACTAGTGTAATCTGCAGAAATGTACTTGGTTAGTAACAGAGTACATCTCTGCAAAATCCAAAACAGAGTCGTGACAGCTACAAATAAAGGCTGCATATCAGTCAGGAAGCATGCCAATGGCCAAGTATAAGGCCATTGGCATTGCAAACAGCCTAAAAAATAACAAAATCAACTTTTATTTATTTATTTATTTTTTTGCCGATCTCAGCAGTCTAATGGCCAAGTATAAGGCCATTGGCATTGCAAACAGCCTAAAAAATAACAAAATCAACTTTTATTTATTTATTTATTTTTTGCCGATCTCAGCAGTCTAAGTGTAGGGCAGCGATGAGCAAACTAGATCGGGGAAAATAATAAAATAAACCTAAAATAAGCATTTATATGGCTTTACTTAATTAATTTCATCCCTCACCTCAGTAGTCAAAACCTCAAGCAGCAGTCAAGCTTAGACTGATGCTTATCAATAAACCAGAGAAAGCAGTTGCAGTTGGATGCCTACCAGACACCATAAGTGATCTTCTGCCTACCTACACAATTAGAAGCTACAATAGCCAGGACAAACAACTTATATACATCCAAATATAAACTTCAACCAATTTCAACAAAGACACCTTTATTAAAACACTCCCCCATATTCTGCATGCCTTGCACAACATGAAGGATTAGTTTAGGAGCTCCAGCAGGCAATATGTCTGCCCTGCGATCCAGTAAACAGCCTGCAGGGGAGTGCATGAGCGCTCCTGCACTAGTCCTGCACAGACTAAGCCCCTGTATGCAAATCACACCATATGCAGGAGAAATCCATGCAAATTAGGTGAATTTGCAATCCAGGAAGCTTGAAACTGGCCATGCAGGACTAGTGTAATCTGTAGAAATGTACTTGGTTAGTAACAGAGTACATCTCTGCAAAATCCAAAACAGAGTTGTGACAGCTACAAATAAAGGCTGCATATCAGTCAGGAAGCATGCCGATGGCCAAGTATAAGGCCATTAGCATTGCAAACAGCCTAAAAAATAACAAAATCAACTTTTATTTATTTATTTATTTTTTTGCCGATCTCAGCAGTTTAAGTGTAGGGCAGCGACGAGCAAACTGGATCAGGGAAAATAATAAAATAAACCTAAAATAAGCATTCTAACTAAAATCACTATTCTGCCATGAAAGTCAATGGCAGACAGAAGACAAAATGGCCAGTGAGTAGTGGTTGCTAAGGGGGGAGGCTCAGTGTGAGACATGTAACTATGCATTAGCAGGCAATCCTATACAAATGAAGTGAATGATAGTGAATCCCAGTTTCCCCAGCATGCTAGTCAGGCCCAACAGCACAAGAGTAGGAATAGCTTGGTGCAAGCCTAGGATTTAGCTGACATCATGGGGGGGGGGGTCAGGCATACTGTAAGTGGATTGGAGCCCTGTGGCTCAGGTTTGCTCCTAGCTAAGCACAGCTAAGCAAAGGGGTCTGTCTGAGTCTGCCTAGCACTCTTTACATTGCCTAAGTGGATGTGCACACCACACACTGGGTTTTAAAGGGAGAAAAAAAGTTAGACCAAGAAATAGCAGCTCTGTGCACCTCTGAGCACTCTGTTTGCACGGTGCACCCCGGGCTTAAACAGAAAGACAATGGGAAGGGAAAACAATAGCAGGAAGGTTATCTAGGGGAAGTAGCATAGTTGGCAGGTGAAATGTATCAGAATCAGCCAATTACACAGGCAGCAGCCCAGCCCAGCCCAAAAACACTACTATAAACTATGCAAATACCTTTCCCTCTTGTTTTTCCCACACTCTACACCGCCGGTGTATACAAGCGGGGAACGTTTAACAAACAAAACAACAAAATGATAGGGGCTGCAATAGCTATCATACAACAACTTGTGGAAGTGGTGAGAATGTGAATGCTGTCGACCAACCCATAGTGAGGAGAAGGAGAAGAGTGTACAGACCCAGGGTAACCTACCAAGGGCTACATGAGCTGGAGATAGTGGAGCGCTATATGGTGGACAGAGACCTCCTACAGCAAATTGTTGAGCTGTGCCAGCCACACCTGACACACAGAACTAAAAGAGGGGAATCCAGCCTAGTGGATACCAAGGTATGTGCAGGCCTAAGAATACTAGCTACAGGTACCTTCCAAAGGCCAAGTGGGGACATGATGGGAATCTCACAGGCATCAGCATCCAGGGAACTCCACCAGCTCCTGAATGCCATGTCAGCACATGTCTGTGAGCACATATATTTCCCCAACACCAGTGAGATGCTGGCCTGCAATACGAAACTGTTCCACCAAATAGCAAAATACCCTGAGGTAGTGGGTGCTATAGACCGCATGCACATACACATCAAAGCACCACCCGGTGAGCAGGGTAGGGCCTACATCAAACCATAAGGGCTTCTCCTGCATTAACTACTAGGTCGTGTGCAATGCCCAGGGCATAATATTGAATGTGTGTGATGGCTGCCCTGGAAGCTATCACAATTCCCACATCTGACATCTGATGCATCTGTACCAGAGATTTGCCAACGGGGACATCACTCACAGTCACCTAGTGGGGGGATGCTGTCTACTCACTGGAGCCATGGTTGATGACACCCATCAGAAATGCACACACACACACACACATACGAACAAGAACTCCATAATGAGGCACACATACAGACCAGAATTATAGTAGAGCATGTGTTTGGGGATGCACAAGTCATGGTTCCGGTGCCTGGACACATCCGATGGAGCCTTGCAGTACTCACCAGCTACATGTACCCAAATTGTCATCCTATGTGCTATGCTACACAATATGATCCTGCAGAAACAGCTGCAGCAGGAACAGCATGGGGCAGGGCAACACAGCCCCCCCCACCATTGCCAAGGCTTGCCAGGCACATAGTGACTCGGAGGAGGAACAACCTGAGCCTGCCCCAGTAGACAGAAGGAGGTGTACCCAGTATTCTCTGGCCTTGGCAAAGAGGCAATGCATAGCACATGCACAGACACAAGAGGGGCCCAGGGAATAGCACCTCTCTCTGACTCTCACATACAGTAAAAGGGATGCCAAACATGACACTACCTTTGCTCAACTATGTGTAGGGAGTGTACTATGTCCATCCGACATAGGCAGCCCTGCAGCAACACCCTCAATACTGGGACACCCACAAGGTAAGTGACTCACACATGCCAGTCAGGGGGGTTCTCATACCCAACTACAGTCACAGCCAGCAGGACAGGTGTAGACAAACACAAACAAAGGCTGTGCTATGGCCTCTGAATGATGCCTATGGGTAACCCCCCCCGGCCTACACAGATAGACTACAGCAGGTCAGGCAGTGCGACATTCGTTCTGAAGTGTAGGTAGTCAGAAACTAATATGTAGGCAAATCAAAGCTACGATTTGTAGTACACTGGTATGCCTCTAGTCAGCACGATAGGTTAGAATAGAGAATAAAATAGAGTACCTGACATACCAGTACAGTCATAGCAAATGTGTAAAAATTTCAGGTGTGCCCCCCCCCCCCATGCTAAGTAGTAATGTAATAACAGTCAGGTGTGCCCTGCCAATCCTGTGTAGAAATGTAGAAGTAGTCAGGTGTGCCCCCCCATCCAACATAGAAATGTAGTAACAGTCAGGTGTGCTTCCCCAATCCTGTGTAGAAATGTAGAAATAGTCAGTTGTGCCCCCCCCATACTACATAGAAATGTAGTAGCAGTTATGTGTTCCCCCCAATCCTGTGTAGATATATAGAAATAGTCAGGTATGCCCCCCCAATCCTGTGTAGGAATGCAGAAACAGTCAGGTGTGCTCCCCCAACCCTACTTAATTATGTAGTAAAGGTCTAGTGTGCCCCCCCATGTGATGTACACATGTCATAACAGTCAGGTGCCCCCCCACAACCCTATGTAGAAATTTAGTAACATGTATGTGTAGGTCTAATACCAGTGGAGCACAGATGCACAGAGGTGGCCAAGGCAGCTGGATAGGTTGTAGTATCTGCACAATATGCAGGTATGTGTGTGTGTTAGGTTGGTGTGTGTCCCATATCATGTGAGAGTGGTTGATATGTATGCATGTTGAAGTAAACCTAGTGGCCATTGCCCACTACCACGGATGACAGGGACAAGTCCTCACAACTACACTGCCATACACAATACACATCAGTATAACACAAGCTAGTAGTAAGCTATTGCAAAAGTATGGTGGTAATATGTGCCAGCATCTGAAAGACTGACATGGCATGGCTGTCGGTCTACATATAAAAGCAGTACACAGGGGAAAGTACCCCAGACATACAGTATATATTGTGTCACTATGAAATGGACACACCCTTGGAAACATACATACAGGTATGCATCACATTATTTGGTCCTGTAATAGGGGATACTGGTGTTGTCTGCCCAAACACTCGTAGATCACAAAGTAGGTAGGACTGATGTATTGGGAAACAGCTTGTGTACCTGTACATGCAAGCATAACTGGAATGCCCAATGCATATCTGTGTGTCAGATACAAGTAGTGTCTGTAGCACACATGCACCCAGCTCATGCAAACACCACACACAGGCACCTCTCTGGTCATATCCCTGCTGTGGGGAATGGGTACAGTAAGACACCAACTGTATATGGCAATAGCGGAAGACTGCAGCATGCAGTGCAGGTGTCCCATGCAGGTGTGCCCTAGCAGTAGGTAGAACTCTGCCAGCATCCACACCACATCAGCAAGAGAGTTAGGAGGTATTGGCATGAACACCTGTCACACCTATCCTGTCACCCCAGGGGAATATACTGTATCATGATCTGGACTGTAGGACTGAGAATGCAACGACCTGCCACATCTGGCATGCAGCAACACCTAATGCCCCACAGTCGTCTGCCAAAGGTCTGTGTTTCACACGTATTGCCAATGCATGTTATGTCTCGGACACCCAAATAACAACATTACACACTCGACATAAGTCATATGCATGGCCATGTGGACAAACCACAGTAACATGTCCACCATGTCCCACTGCTTGAACTGTGGACCAACTCTAGCACACACCTGTGATGGAGTGATACCCTTAAGGAAAGTATCAGAGAATGTATGCATAATGTATGGAAGAGGTTAGAATAACTGAGGTGGGTGGTAGCATGGGCAGCATGGAATGTTCAGGGTCCGACACCAAGCTGTGTGCACACACTATCCCTGGCTAAAACTACATACATGGTTGGCTACACACCTGCCCATACACCACAACAGGATAAATGTCCTGACCCACGGCCCCTGCCCCTGGCTGAACTGTGCAAATCTGTACAGCTGTGAGGCATTGGCACAGCAAGATAGGCCCATACCATCATGCTGATGGGCATACAAGTATGGGATCCCCTGCTAGTACTGTACCAAGATGCTGAACCAGATACACAAACCCAGCAACAAGTGTCTGCAGCTCCCCCTCCTGAATGGAATAACTTACCATGAATACGTAGGTGTCTGCCTACAATACCGGATGCAGCCGCAGTCACCCTTGCCCCCCAAGACATCACTGTGAGTAAGAATGTCCACCTGACAGTACATGAGGACAGAAAACATCACTGTGTATAACAGTACACATCTGAATATCTCTGCTAACAGCAGTACCATTCAGCTGAAGCAGCACAGACACATTTACCTACAGTGCACACTATCCCCTGCACTGTTGGTCCCCATATTGCCACATGATCGATGGATACCCTGCAGAAAAAGTATGCCACCTGTAGGTGTACAACACAAAGGTCTGCACCTCAGTACAAACTACCTGGACTCGATCTACACATTCAGTACAGACAGGCATACTGGCCATGCTCATACACTTAGAGAAATGAAGGCAGTTTTAGTAAGCAACATACTGAAAGGTCATACTGGGCATGCTCACACACTTAAACAAATGAAGGCCATGTCTGCAAACACCAGTGGACCAGACATATCTGGCAGTCACAGATGTTAGTGCAAACACTCCTCAGTATGCACCACTCATGCTTTGCACACACAGTGGATAGGAATACAGACATATATCTAAGGACAACGCACTATAATAAGCCAAAAGTAGATGTACATAGATGTTTGGAAGAGGGTGACTGTGACAAGGAGCCACTCAGGCCTGTCCCACCCACCAAGCAGCCAAAGGGCCACAACCACATGAGGTTCAGATGTCACTCACTGTAGATACTAGCCACCCGTATCTGTCAGCATTACAGACTATGTGGTGCAAATGCTAGCTGTGCAGCATGACTGTACAAGGAAGTAGTCATCTAGCAGCTGTTTACATGTACCTGTGAAATGTGACCCTGTGTGTGCACGCATATGGTATGTCAACCTCTAGGTGAATGGGTTATGGCCCATGCGCACACACTGCCCTCCCCATAGCCCTACTATGATAAGCCTGCTGATGTCATCCACTGTGAAATACACGTTTGGGAGAGTTGCAGCCCAGTAATCTTCATGGCATGTCTTATTACTGCGTACTGCTGTAGTGTGATAAACTAGTTAGGAGGGAGTTCCAATCCCAGACATGGCTACTGTGTGTGTGTGTGTGTGTGTGTGTGTGTGTGTGTGTGTGTGTGTGTGTGTGTGTGTGTGTGTGTGTGTGTGTGTGTGTGTGTGTGCGTGTGTGCGTGTGTGCGTGTGTGCGTGTGTGTGTGTGTGTGTGTGTGTGTGTCTGTTTGTCTCTGTCTGTGTAGAAAGCAATGCTTTTTAGGTTAGTCACACTCCCTACAATTCAAATGCTCTACTTTGGTAAGGCTGCTGATGTCATCCACCTAGAAATACACCATTGGGAAGGTTGTAGCGCAGTAATTTCCATAGCACATCCCATAACATTGTATTGCTGTAGTGTGATAAAATAGTTAGGTAGGAGCTCTATGCATAGACTTGGCAAGTGTGTGTGTTTGTGTGTGTCTGTCCCTGTCTGTGTAGAAAGCAATTCCTTTTAGGCTACTCACACTCCCTATAATTCAAATACCCTACTTTGGCAAGGCTGCTGATGTCATCCACCTAGAAATACACCTCTGGGAAGGTTGTAGCCCAGTAATCTCCAAAGCATGTTCCATAACTGCATGCAACTGTAGTATGATAACATAGCAACATAACTATGTAGGAGTTCTAATCCCAGACTTGGCAAGTGTGTGTGTGTGTGTGTGTGTGTGTGTGTGTGTGTGTGTGTGTGTGTGTGTGTGTGTGTGTGTGTGTGTGTGTGTGTGTGTGTGTGCGTGTGTGTGCGTGTGTGTGTGTGTGTGTGTGTGTAGAGAGAGCAATGCATTTTAGGCTATTCACACTCAGTGCAATTCAAATGCCCTACTTTGGCAATCCTGCTGATGGCATTCACTGTGATATACATCTTTGGGGAAGGGCACTCCAGCAATTCCCATGGTGTGTCATATAACAGCATCATGCTGTAGTGTGATATAGAAGTCTGGTATGGGGTTCTATTCCAACACATGACAGTTGTGGATGTTTTGTGTGTTTTTCTATGTCTGTGTAGGAATCAATGCATTTTAGGCTAGTCACACTTAGGTTCATAGGTTCATAGGTTCATACTAGGCTATCTGCCCTAGGGCATTTATAAGCCTAGCCAGAGTTATGTGGCTTTCACCACCCCTTAGGTTGAAGAATACTATACCCATTAGTTTGCCGTGCCTCTGCCCAGCAGTGATACAGAGATGATCCCCGGGGTAAACCTACGATCTCCCATCCACTGGTCAAGATTCTTCTTGAATAGAGCCAGTGAGGTGCTCTGTCTCACATGGACCGGGATTCTGTTCCACAGCATAGGGAGTCTCTGGGTGATGAATCTGTCCCTCCAGCACGTCCTATTTATATCCATGTTGAGGTTTAAGTATCTTGCTCTTGTGGGTCTGGTGGATTTGGATTTTTTGAGGTGGAGCATGTCCATTAATTCCGGGTTGGACATGGCCTTGTATGTCAGGCACAGGTCACCTCTGAGCAGACGGTATGCGACTGAATAGAGCTGGAGTTTCTTCAGTCGGGCAGCATATGGCATATTTTGAGCCTTTATCCTTTTGGTGAGGAACTTTTGGGGTCTTTCCAATTGCTGCAGGTGTCGGGTAAGATACATTCTGAATGGGGCATTGTACTCAATCATTGGTCTGATAAGTGAAGAGTACAGGGGAACAATGACCTCCCTTGATCTGGATGCGAATCCCTTCATAATCAGGTGGGCAATGTAGAAGGTCCTCCTAACCACTTTGGCAATGTGAGTGTCAAAAGAAAGGTTACTGTCAAATTGGGTCCCCAGGTCCCTGATAATCTCTTCTGTGCTTAATGGATTGCCACCTATGTGGTAACTTGGGGTTACCTTGTTTTTACCAAAGGGTATGACTATACATTTTTTGGCGTTTAGCTTAAGGCCATGGCTTTGGCACCAGTTATCCGTTTCTATGAGACCTCTCTGAAGGATATCTGTGTCTGATGGATTTTCAACTATGGCGCCCAGTTTGCAGTCATCTGCAAACTTTGTCAGCCGCAATCCTCCTATGTTTGCCTGCACTTCTGAAAAGTAGATGCTGAACAAGAGGGGGCCCAGGACTGAGCCTTGTGGGACACCGCTTGTGACCGGCTTGGAGTCTGACATGGCACCAGCAACTCTAACCCTGTGGGTTCTGTCCTTGAGCCAGTTTGCAACCCATCTTGTGACATATGGGTTTAAATTTAACTGGTGATCTTTTCTATGATACCCGAGTGGGGTATTGTGTCGAAAGCTTTTGCAAGGTCAAGGTAGGCTGTGTGAACTGCCTTACCCTCATCAATGGCCTTGGTGACTGTTTCAAAAAAGTCGACCAAGTTCAAGAGGCATGATCTGCCCTTGACAAAGCCAAATTGGGTAGGATCCAATGTCTGTAGGTCCCTTATGTCTTTATTTATGAGTTCCATTATGATCCTCACCATAGCTTTGCAGACCAGGCTTGTTAAGCTTATGGGGCGGTAATTACCAGGGTCCATAGAAGCACCGCCTTTGTGGAGTGGGACCACAGTTGCCGTACGCCACTCTTTGGGTACATATCCTGTGGTAAGGCTAAAATTAAACAGCAGCCTTATGTGTGGGTTTAGTTCCTCATTGAGTTCATGTAGCACACAGCCGGGGACACCATCCGGTCTCATTGATGCTGTGTTTTTAGCTTTAGAGAGAGCAGCTCTCACCTGGGCATTTGAGATGATTGGGAGGCTACACTCTGCTGGGATAGATATTTCTCCTTTTGGGGGAGAGGAGAGAATTTGCACTGAACCTGTCTGCCAGTATGTTTGCAATGTCTGTGGGTTCAGTGATTTTTGTATCATTTTGGACTAATTCTGAGCATATCTGGGAGTTTCCACCCAGATTTCTAACATAGCTAAAGAAGGTCTTATGATTGTCTTTTGAGTCCTTGGTGATTTTTCTCTCAAAGTTGGCCTTGGATGATTTTATGAGTGATCGTAGTTTTTTACTAGTATTGATCAGAGATGTCTTCCCTTTTAGGGATTTTGCTCTATCTTGTAGTAGCTTTCTCCTCTTGTTGTAAAGTTTGTTTATGGCTGGGGTCCACCAGATCGGGTGCTTGCCTTTGGTGGAAAGGGTCTTGATTTTATTTGGGATTGCTTGATCCATGCAATCCTGGAGGTGCTCGTAGAAAGCATTTGTAAGGGATTCAGCAGCGTGGGTTGTGGTTTCCAATGGCTCAGGGGCCTTGAAGGATACCACACCAGTCTTAAGAAGTGTGAAGTTGGCTTTTGAGAAGTTCTTCACTGTGGTCTTTTGTTGGGGTGGGGCGGGATGTGGATCTCCAGTGAGATTAGTTTATGGTCTGATCTCACCAATGAGGGATATACTTCGGTGTGGGGCATTTTGTCCCCATGTTTGTGATGATCAGGTCTAGTATATTTTCACCTCTTGTGGGAATGGTGGCAAGTTGTTCCATAGCATTTGAGTTTATGAACTCCAGGAACCTTTGGGCTAGGGTATTGGGGCTTGAGTAATGTTACCAGTCTATGTTTGGGTAGTTGAAGTCACCCAATATGATGGTGTTTGGAGAGACATTTATACTCTCCAGTGTCTTCAGGAAGGCTGTGTGGGGTTGCTGAGTTTGAGAGGGTGGCCTGTAACATGCTACAAACTGTAGAGCAGTTTTGCCTATGGTTAATTGCACCTGAATGGTCTCTGATGCTTCGTGAGTTGCCACCAGCCTGGAGGTGTGGGTATCCTTGATGAATATGGATACACCCCTCCTTTGTGGTACGGTCCGGTTTTGGGGCTGGAGCATGATATGAGGTAAAACCTGATAGTGCCGGGGTGCTCTCAGGAGCCTTGAACCAGGTTTCAGTCACAGCACAGACATCGATGTTCTCTATACTAAGGAGGGCTTCGAGGGAGTGCATCTTGAGATTTAGACTTCTGGCATTGAGCAGCATTACCCTTAGTTTTTTTCCATTATTGTTTTCTAGGCTGGTGGGTTTAGAATTTGAGCCTTGTCTAAAAAAGGCACTATGGGGGTGGCAAGAGCCTTTGCCAATATCCAGAAACCCAATGGTGACAGTTGCAAGCCGTCCCTTGCGAAGCAGCGTGGCTTGTCAAGCATGTCATTCCAGGCAGACAGACATTGGATCCCCTTAGAATGACACCAGAAATTAAGCCAATTATTAAAACTGATCATTTTGTCTCTGTATTGTGGCATCATTCTTGGTGAAGGTAGGATACTGCTCAGGGTCAGGGTCATACCAGCCTGGGCTACATAATCTGAGAGCTCCTCTATGTCTCTTTTCATGTAATCCAGGGAGGTACATCTCAGGTCATTCACACCGGCATGGACAATGACTGAGTCATACTTGTACTTGCTGTGGAGTGACCTGAGTGCTTGTGTTATGTGGCGGATTCTAGCGCCCGACAGGCAGCTTACTGTGACCCTCTCCTTGTTCAGTCTAGTGAGTGGGACGTCAGTGTGTCTGACTATGGAGTCACCTATGACAAGTGTGTCTGGTATTGTGTTTGGCCTTAAGGACTGTGACTGATTTGCACACTGACTTTGTGATCTATGTGTTGCTTGTGTTATGTCATGAGGTGGCAGTTGTTTGGGTGTCTGCTTTTTAGGCCTCTGCTGTTTTGGTAGATTTTTGATCAGTACCTCCGAGTATGTCTTTGTGTGTTTATGTGTTTGATTTGTAGTTGTGATAGTTCTATGTGAGACTGGGTTTATGGTGTGTGTGGTTACCTTCTCCTCCTGTCTGGTTTTGCCAGTCCTGAGTTGAGAGAGCTCAGCCTCCAGTTTGGCTATATAGTTGCATCTCGCATGTATTTGTGTTTTGTGGGAGGAGGAGAGGGTTGTCTGTGTACATGAGGCAATTGTAACATTGCCTCAATATTCCCAGATTCACCAGCTGAGCAGGAGAGGACGCTAGCAACTGACCCTTTGACATGCTAGAAGAAATGAAAAAGTTTGCTGTGTAACTGAGTCAGAAAGGACCTATAGGGAAGTGGGTACTCAAGGGGATTTTAAGCTAGTGAAGTACTTTGTATAATATAGAAGTGCTTTACCTGACTAAAAAATGCTTTAGGAACAAGTGCTGAGCTTTACAGATAGAGAATAGACTGTTTAGATTACAAGTAGAGCAGTTCTACGGGAAAAAATGAAGAGCAGACTCTACGGAGCCAGAAATAGTTTAACCTTGTTTAACCGGCGCTGCCCGATGGTGCTCTAGTGGCAACTCCGCGCTAAATGCAGAAAAGGCAATAAGTCAGTAGTACAGGCTAGCACACTTTAGTGGGCCACCAAACAATTAAATTAAACAGCAAACAAACACTTTTCGACTTGAATTAGACTAATTTCGACTAAAATGTACTTTTAAGTGCAGATAATAAAAAATGCAGTAAATAACTATGAAAACAGTTAAACTTGCTTTAGGTAAGCAGTAGAAGGTAAAACAAATATAAAAAACAGCAGGATACTTAATCAGAAAGCAGTCGCTTTTTTTCAGTTCTCTGTAGCCAGGAAGACTCAACAGGACCACGTGGAGCTGTGTCTGAGCAATATGGCTTCAAAAAATGCCAGAGGCAGATTTTAACCAGGGAACTTCAAAGAGCTAGAAATGGTCCAAAATGACCAATTACTACAGCTTCTTGTGCTGAGGTCACTTCCCTCAAGGACAGGTAGGCTATTCAAGGCTCCCCACTCCCACTGGTGAGCTAAGAAACTTCCTTCTATCCAAGTAAGGCAATGGACAACACAGGAACTACAACACAGCCCAGGATACAGCAAGGCCTGTAAACTGGTCTAACAAGTTTAGGAGAGGCAGGAAAACAAGGAATATTTTTTTTTTTTTGTTTTTAAATAGAAACACACAGAAATGCAGAAAAGGCAATAAGTCAGTAGTACAATTCAAATGCCCTACTTTGGCTATCCTGCTGATGTCATTCACTGTGAAATACACCTTTGGGAAAGGGGTGCTCCAGCAATCCCCATGGTGCATGCTATAACAGCATCATGCTGTAGTGTGATCTAGAACTCTGGTAGGGGTTGTATTCCTACACATGGTAGTTGGGGATGTTTTGTGTGTGTTTCTATTTCTGTGCAGGGAACAATGCATTTTAGGCTAGTCACACTCAGTACAATTCAAATGCCCTACTTTGACAATCCTGCTGTCATTCATTGTGAAATACACCTTTGGAGAAGTACTACTCCAGTAATCTCCGTGGTGCATCCTATAACAGTGTAGTGCTGTAGTGTAATATACTAGTTAGGTAGAAGTTCAAATCCCAGACACGACAGGTGTGTGTGTCTATGTTTGTCATTCGTATCCCGTGAGGAGGTGAGTGTGAGTGTGTAACAACTGGACTCAATGCGGAGCGGGTTTTGCAAACTTCTTATATGGTGGGCCAAGTATATATCACAATGTCCACTGTACAGGGATAACATATGTGAAATAGCCGAGAGGATGGAGTACAAATCCATACCCCTAAATGTGACATCAATGCCAGCTGAAGAGCATTAGCAACCATTGTATTACCCAAGGAATACTCTCAACTCATGTCTCATACACACACACACACACACACACACACACACACACACACACACACACACACTTGCCTAGGCAACAGCCACTATGTTGGTAGTACCCTGCTATTGTCCACTGATAATAACCATGGTGTGATTGCAGTGGACTATAGAGCACATGACACCCTGTCCATCAATTCAATAGGCATGTACATGCCAACAGTGCACCTCCCCCGTGTTCCCCACTGGACACCTGCAACACCTGTGGTGCTATCAAATGTGACCCACAAAGGGCATACCATGCCTGAAACATAAGCTCTGTATGGACAGATGCCACTGACACCAGAGAATACTTGTATCATGCTATCAATGTAAGTGCAGGGTCAACCTGTTGTCCATTAACAGTACCCACTACATGAGGCCAGGATTGGCACATCTGATGGTAACAATCTGTGTACACAACATGGGCCAGACACCCCAGGTACAGTACCACATGTCACTGCACATGCATGCGGGAGGTGTGCACATCCCAGACACTGTCCATATCATGGACTAAGGAACACATACATGGTAAGCAATGCACAACATAGGCCACATGCAATAGTCACCCAGGTGACTGGATGGTGAACACAATACCTACCTGTGTTGGCAACTCCAGACACTGCACCCCTGAGCCACATTGCAGACCATTGTCATGTGGCCTGATGCCAACGTATACCCATCACCTAGCCTTGTATAGCCATCTGGTACCATCTACCACAACACACCTGTGAAGCAGTGCACCCATGCATGTCAGTACTGTCACCCATGTCTGTTTGTGTGTGGTGTATGATGTGTATGACCACATTCACAATCACTACAACCCCCATTGGCATACTGAAGCATGCTGTCTAATGTCAGACACCTCCAAATACCCTTTGCACATATAACTTCTGTATGACCCCTATGGTGCAAGTGATACCTACACAGTACTGTGTTGTGGCAATTCCACTAGTGATGAGCTGTATTCCTGGCCCTGCCAAGTGTGTTAACGTGTGTGCATCCCTGTGAGAGTGTGGCTGTGTTGACGCTGACACCTGTTCATGTGGACAGGCATGTGTACTACACCTACCACATAGCTACAATATCCCTGTTGCAGATGTCACTCACCATCACATATAGGTTCTGAGGGCTCCCCAACATGTAACCTATGTGGCACATTCAATAACTGCATGGACATCTGATAGCACTACATAGTCATCAGGGGTTTGATACCCTGTACTGGTAGGTGTGTGACACACACATCCTTAGGTTTTATTCTCCCATCCCTCCCTGGCTTTTCTGTGCCTCTGTCTGCCTCTCTTACTCCCTCTATGGTGGATGTGGAGATTTACAGCTGCATTGCTTAGGCAGCAGCATGTGTATTTTAAGTGATGCTCAGGATCAGCTGAAGGCCTCAGCATGAATTGCAGCCCATCTCTAGCTGATTGCATGTGTAACAGCTATGGTAACATTCCCATAGCCAATTGCGAGGAAACACACACCAATATCTAGGAACATCATGTTGATGTTGGGCCTTTCATTCACTGTGAGCAGGAACTCAATCTGTTGTTTGGCAAATAACATCTCAGATGGATTGTGGATTTACCTCTAACAACATACACTGTGGAAACAGGCCAACACAGAGGAGGGGGATGTGCCTGACCTGACTACAGACTGTAAGTGCTGCTATACTGCATTTGGAGTAATGTTGGTTAAACACGGTGTGTGTAGATATGGCTAACCCACATGTTTTCATACCTGCCATGTCAGTGCTATGTTTATGAGGGATCACCCATCTGTAGGGTCATCTGCAGACTGGCCAGTGTGTGGTGCCTTTTGTTTCCGGTGTTACCCACAGAACACCTACCTGTGAATTGCAGAAGGTAGTATGAGGATTGCAGTCTGCAGATCATGACAGTGGTGAGAGTTACTGACTTCATATCCCTCATAGGACATATGTTGCAACAAACCCTGTTACAACAGTAAATGTATGAGGCTATCACAGCAACATGTCAATATTGGCCTTGTGTATATGCCTCCTGCCACAACCCTGTCAACCTTTGTACATATGTCATGCAGTAAGGGGTGCATATGTGCTGTAAACCATAATTAGTAACATCATATCTGATAACAAGCCAGTGAGATATCAGACTGCTACATGTGTTATGTATAGTAGGGGTTAAATTTGATGAAATAACCTGGACATTCTGTGGTTGTGTGTACAGTACTGAGGTCTGTGTACTTATGGTGATTGTCGGCAGTGTCTGTTTTGTTAATATGTACCTTGGCCTTTTTAAAGACTGTGGTAGATGTCACTGTTCTTGGTCCTGTTCTGCTGTTACATGCTGCTCCACTGTATGTTACCCTAGCGGATGACATGTTTGTATTGCCATACACGCACATGTCCCATACCACTGACAAGCATTGGAGCACAATGTGTAGTGGCCCAGTACATGTAGGGTTAGTGTGTGAGTGACACATATGAGGTTGGTGTTGAACATAGTCCATATACTGTAATAATACGATAGCATACCATATGTGGCTGTATTCACATTGGTTGTGGTTATGCACTTTCACACAGGTGTATGTTACTCTGTGCTGTGGCATGCCTGTACAACCTGCTATATATGCAGGTACATGTGCATTCCCCCATAGGAAATGTAGGCCAGTGTTGAGCTGGTCTGCCTGTAGCCTGCACAGTACTTTATTACATGCCTAGCAGCTTAGTGTACTTACCCAGTGACATGTAATGTCCAAATACTTGCCAGATGTACTGCTGCTGGGCCACCATACCAGTCATGTATGTCAGACAGAGCAGTGGGATGTTGTACAGATGTATGTCAATATCTAGTGGGTAGTATGTGGCCATGGCACCTCCATACCAGTGGTTATTATGTGGCAGAGATGTGTGAATGCATAACCTATGTGGGCACATGTATACCAGTAGTTAAGTGTTATACCCATCTACATGGCTGTTAACATCCACATTGTCAGGATTGGTCCACATGTCTTGCACTAAGGGGTTATGTGTATACCTCTGGACTTTCCTGAGTATGTCAGACTGTCCAAATATATTGGCCATTATCTCAGCTGTAGTCCATAGGAGCATTACATGCTAGCAGTTGTACTGTACTATGATGCCCTTAGGATGTATGTCTGTAGTGAATGGTGCACATGTTAAAAGCAGATGTGATCTCCCACACACACTATGTCTGTGAAGACACTCCCGATTACAGTAGCAATAGTCTACAAATATACCTGATATACATACCTGACATCCCCTTGCACTACGAAGTTGGCACAATAAGGGCTGAGGTAGGGCTACACTCCATGTTCAAGACATATGGTGAAGATATATGTACATATAATTATCCAGATATCTATCCAGACATACATATATACATATTGACATACATAGATGGATATGTATATGTATATAGCTATACAAATAAACACCAAGCTATATACATATATAGAGTAATATATGTCTACACATATACAGATAGAGATACATAGGCACACATACGTATGGATATCTACATATGTATTGACAGTAGTAAGTATATCAGAATAGATATGTATGCACATATAGTTATTCATATCTACATATATACCAACTTAACTAGGCATATCTGTACACATAGGATGTGCATACATATATAGCTATATATACATATATCTATATATACATATACGTATATCTTCTTCTTCTTTCAGCTGCTCCCGTTAGGGGTCATCACAACAGATCAACTGTTTCCATTTCTTTCTGTCCTCTGCATCTTGCTCTGTCACACCAACCACCTGCATGTCCTCTCTCACCACATCCATAAACCGTATCTTAGGCCTTCCTCTTTTCCTGTTACCTGGCAGCTTCATCCTTAGCATCTTTTTCCAAATATACTCTGCATCCCTCCTCAGCACATGTCCAAACCAATGTAATCTTGCATCTCTGGCTTTGTCTCCAAACCTTCCAACCTGGGCTGACCCTCTAATATACTTATTTCTAATCCTGTCCATCGTTGTCACACCCAGTGCAAATCTTAACATCTTCAACTCTGCCAAGTCAAGCTCTGACTCCTACCTTTTTGTCAATGCGACTGTCTCCAACCCATATAACATATCTGGTCTCACTACCCTCTTGTAGACCTTCCCTTTCACTCTTACTGGTACTCGTCTGTCAAAAATCACTCCAGACTCTCTTCTCCACTCACTCCATCCTGCCTGTACTCTCTTCTTCACCTCTCTTTCACACTCACAATTACTCTGAACTGTTGATCCCTAGTATTTAAACTCATCCACCTTCACCACCTCTACTCCATGCATCCTCACCATTCCTCTATCCTCCCTCTCATTCACACACATATATTCTGTCTTAGTCCTGCTGACCTTCATTCCTCTTCTCTCTAGAGCATATCTCCATCTCTCCAGGGTCTTCTCCACCTGTTCCCTACTCTCACTACAGATCACAATGTCATCTGCAAACATCATAGTCCACGGGGACTCCTGTCTGATCTCATCTGTCAACCTGTCCATCACCATTGCAAATAAAGGGCTCAGAGCTGATCCTTGATGTAGTCCCACCTCAACCTTAAACACATCCATCACTCCCACTGCAGACCTCATCGCTGTCACACTACCCTTGTACATATCCTGTACCATGCTTACATACTTCTCTGACACTCCAGACTTCCTCATACAATACCACAACTCCTCTCTAGGCACCCTGTCATATGCTTTCTCTAAATCTACAAAGACACAATGCAACTCTTTCTGACCTTCTCTGTACTTTTCCATCAACACTCTCAGAGCAAACATTGCATCTGTAGTGCTCTTTCCTGGCATGACACCATACTGATGATTACTAATCATCACCTGCCTTCTTAACCTAGCTTCCACTACTCTTTCCCATAACTTCATGCTGTGACTGATCAGTTTAATCCCTTTGTAGTTACTACAGCTCTACACATCACCCTTATTCTTAAAAATCGGTAACAAAACACTTTTTCTCCATTCTTCAGGCATCCTCTCACTTTCCAAGATTTTATTAAACAGTCTAGCTAAAAACTCCACTGCCATTTCACCTAAACACCTCCATGCTTCCACATGTATGTCATCTGGAACAACAGCCTTTCCATTCTTCATCCTCTTCATAGCTATCCTTACTTCCTCCTTGCTAATCCATTGCACTTCATGATTCATTATCCGCACATCATCCAACCTTCTCTCCCTCTCATTCTCTTCATTCATCAGCCCCTTAAAGTACTCTTTCCATCTCCTCAACACACTGTCCTTGCTTGTGAGTATGTTTCCCTCATTATTCTTTATCACCCTTACCTGCTGCACATCTTTACTAGCTCGGTCCCTCTGTCTAGCCAATCAGTACAGGTCTTTTTCTCCCTCCTTAGTGTCCAACCTTTTATACAACTCTTCATATGCCTTATCCTTAGCCTTCGCCACCTCTCTTTGCCATGCACCTCATCTCCTTATACTCTTGTCTACTTTCTTCATCTCTCTGACAATCCCACTTCTTCTTCACCAACCTCTTTCTCTGTATACACTCCTGTACTTCTTCATTCCACCACCAGGTCTCCTTGTACTCCTTCTTCTTTCCAGATGTCACACCAAGCAGCTTTCTAGCCATCTCTCTTACTAGCTCTGCTGTAGTTTCCCAGCTATTCGATAACTCTTCACTGCCACCCAGTGCCTGTCTTAACTCTTCCCTGAACATCACCTCACAATTACCCTTTTTCAATTTCCACCATTTGATCCTTGGTGCTCCTCTCACACTCATCCTCCTTTTCTTGATCACCAATGTCATCCTACAAACCACCATCCTATGCTGCCTAACTACACTTTCCCCTGCCACCACTTTACAGTCTGCAATCTCCTTCAGACTGGCCCTTCTACATAAGATATAATCTACCTGTTCACATCTTCCTCCACTCTTATATGTCACCCTATGCTCCTCCCTCTTGGTAAAATACGTATTCATCACACCCATGTCCATCCTTTTCACAAAATCCACTACCATCTGACCTTCTGCATTCCTTCCTTTGCTTAACACCATACCTACCCATCACTTCCTCATCCCCTCTGTTCCCTTCACCAACATGCCCATTAAAATCTGCTCCAATCACCAGTCTCTCACCTTTGGGTACAGTCATCACCACTTCACCCAACTCACTCCAAATTTTTTCTTTCTCATCCATCGCACACCCAACTTGTGGAGCATATGCACTAACAACATTCATCATTACACCATCAATTTCCAGCTTCATAAACATCACTCTATCTGACACTCTTAGCATACTGTTCCTTCAGGATAATGCCTATACCTTTCTTCCTCCCATCCACACCATGATAAAACAATTTGAAACCACCTCCGATACACCTAGCCTTGCTCCCCTTCCATCTGGTCTCTTGCACACACAATATACCAGTCTTCCTTTTGTCCATCATATCAGCTAGCTCTCTCCTTATACCAGTCATACTGCCAACATTCAAAGTTATGACCCTCACTATTACAGTCCTAGCCTTTACCTGCCTTCGGGCATGCATTCCCCCTCTTCTCCTCCTTCAGCCAACAGTAGCCCAATTTCTGCCAGCACCCTGTTGGTCAACAGTACTGGTGGCGGTCATTGTTAACACGGGCCTTGACTGATCCGGTATGTATATTTGTACTGTTGTCTGCATGTATGATTTGGCAAAATTTTATGCTGGATGCCCTTGCTGACGCAACCCTCCCGATTTATCCGGGCTTGGGACCGGCAAAAAGAAATGTACTGGCTTGTGCATCCCCAGTGGCTGGGTTACATTTATGTATATGGGAGCACTACAGAATCCTCATAGCCCAAAGACCTGAAGACCACAAGGGCTGAGCTGCCTTAAGGTATATGGATGTACATTACCATACAATCCACCTTGGTTAAATGAAGGCCTACTGCCACCTGCCATACAGACTGCTCTGTTTGTCAGTGTGCTTGTGATGGTGTCAGTTATGCCTTGTTATGTAACAGTTACACCCCATTGTGTCAGCTGAGGTCTTTACTCCCTAGGGATTGTCTACAGAGTGTAGATAGAGGCTGCTGAACTATACATCTGCATTACTTACTGTTGCTTGTTTGGTATCCTGTGGCCCAGTCTGTCTTTACTATTGTACTACTTGATGGCCTCGGCCTGGACAGCAACATTTGTTAACTTTTCCAGACTACAGTATTAGTATAACTGTTTCACAGTTACATTACTCAGTTTATATGGATGTCTGTGTCTAAACAGCTATAGCACATGGCATATACAACTGTAATAGTACACAAATAAAGCTTTCCCATTCATGCAAACCTGTGTGTGGTGTTATATCCTTTGATTTCTCTATGGGTATATGTTGTAGGCAATGATTGTCATTTGTATGGGTGGCTCATACAGTCTCCAGTTGATAAGGTGATAACTGTAGGAATAGTGGCTGTTCCATACTGTGTGCACCTACTATATATGTACCTTACTATACATATCTCTGTGTGTGTATGTGTAGTTACATATATAGGTTCATAGGTAGGTACTAGGCTATCTGCCCAAGGGCATTTATAAGCCTAGCCAGAGTGTGTCGGCTTTCGCTGCCCCATTGATTAATTAACTGATCATCTGTCAAGCAGAGCAAATGAAGTGATCCCAGGGGTGTATTTTCTGTTACCCATCCTCTCGTCATGGTTTCTCTTGAAGACTGTTAGTGAGGGACACTGCCTGATGTAATTTGGAATTTTGTTCCAAAGCATGGGGAGTCCCTGTGACAGGAATCTATCCCTCCAGCATGTTCTATTTATTGTTGTGGCTTGGTTTAGCTCACTAGAGCGCATGGCTTGCAGTGACTTGGATTTCTTTAGGTGGAGCATGTCCATCAGTTCTGAGTTGGACATGGCTTTGTAAGTCAGGCAGAGATCACCTCTGAGTAAGCGATATGTCACTGGGTACAGCTGGATTTTTTTCAGTCGGGCTGCATAGGACATATGTTTGAGACCAGTAATCCTCTTGGTGAGGTGCTTTGTGGTCTTTCCAAATGTTGGAAGTGTCTTGTGAGGTACATTCCAAATGGGGCATTGTACTCTATGATGGGTCTAATAAGTGATGAGTAGAGGGGCACTATAACCTCTTTATTTCCAGATGCGAACCCTTTAGTAATTAGATGGGCCATATAGAAGGATTTCCTAACTACTCTGGCAATATGATTGTCAAAGGAGAGATTACTATCTACCTGGGTTCCCATATCTCTTATTACCTCTTCTGTATTTAAGGGTATATATATATATATATATATATATATATATATATATATATATATATATATATATATATACATATACATATATATATATCTGTATCTGCATATATGTGTCTGTGTATATATATCCTAGGGATGCTAATTTCTTGTCAGGTCCTGGTTATGGGATCTGCAACACCTGGTAGTGTATTGTAGGGTGGATATGTTTGTCTGTGGGGTGGTATACCTACTCATACAAGATGTATATTGTTTGGGGCCTCTCAACTCCATTAACGGTGCATGTGGGCATATATGTTTTTGTTGTTTTCCCATTATCTAGAGATGCATGTCTGTATATACCTATATATATATATATATATATATATATATATATATATATATATATATATATATATACACATATCTGCTGACATAAATATAACTTTGTCTGTATATACCTGCATAGATATAGATATATATATCTGCTTACATATGTATAACTTGCTGTATATATTTAGACATATAGATGTAGACATATATATCTATAGATGTAGGCATTTGTATGTATATATGTGTGTGTGTGTGTGTGTGTGTGTGTGTGTGTGTGTGTGTGTGTGTGTGTGTGTGTGTGTATGTGTGTGTATATATATATCTACATATGTAGTTATGTTTTATCTATTTAGATATTAATATATGTACATCTACATGTTGAAATACATTTCCTATACTGTTGAATGACTGGGCTGGATTATATCTTTGTGAAAATATCAGGGTTATGTATATCTGACATGGCTTTAGTGGTAAATCACTTTGGCTATGTTGTGCAGGGTCCTGAGTTTGAGCCTTGCAAAGGCTGTTTATTTTGTTGCTGGGCAGAGCAAGGGCCGTGCCATTGGATACAGAGTGATTAAGGCACTTATGAGCAGTTGTAAATGGGTTTGTGTAGGTTTGAGTGGAGGTAAGCACTGCTAACTTTTGGTTACAGTTTCTTATACTCAGCTTCTAAATTGCTTAACCAGTGTAGGCATTGCTTACCCCCATGCAAACAGGCTGAAACACGCTTACTTCTGCTTAAAAGTACTTACTCCCCCTTACCCCTGCACTACGTTCTTTAAAAGAAAAGAAAAAGGGATTCATAGGAAAGTGGTGAAAGTGGGGGACAAAGAGAGAAAGACAGTAAGGGCAATAGCTAGGAATGTGCAAGAAAGGTGTGGGGAAGGTCCATAGCTGCCCATTTCTTCTACAGCAACAGCTGTGCATATACACCAAATTTAGAGGTAGATTTGGACACTCAAACCCCTGGGAGGGGGTGAGGACAACAATAATAAGTTGTGATGCCAATTAGACCAGATTACATGTGTCCAGTGGACATGTGTGCAAAATGGACAGCTATGTATGGGGTGAGATTTTTTGTTGGGAACAGATTACCCTTTTTTTTTTCAGGTGAGAGTGATGCGGAGAGGTAGTAGGTATATTTGGGGAGGTAGGTTAGGGCAGATTAACAGACAAGACAAACAAGATACATACAGGGGCAGTATATGACACATGTGAGGGGTAAACACCTTGATGGGGAGGGGTGTTGGGAAATCGGAAGCCCATGAGCCCCATAGTGGAAACAGTGGGACTGAGTTCCCCACCCATGGGCAGTCACCACTGCACTGTCGCAGCCCCAATGGCGGCTTTGCTGGGGGCTGAGTTACAGAGCCAGATTGACACTCTAGTTGTGACACACAGCCCTTGAGCTGGCATAAAAGATTACCAAGCTGCTGGTTGAGCTCTCTACATACCATGACCCCGACCTGGCAACAGGTGACAGGTTCTTGTCCATGCCCACTCCCAGGGGAGGTGAACCCTATCCCCTGAGGAAGTTCCACCCATAGGTGGTGCAGGACCAATGGACATGGAGGTCCCGGGTTGGGTCCTCGGTGCCATGGCCAGCTGAGGTGAGACAGGTGGGTCCACTGGGAGCGGCCTTCCCAAACGTGCAATAGTGTTTAGATTTCATCATCATAGTGGGATAGTAATAGTCAACACATTCCAGGATTAGGCATAACAACATGCATAGATATTCCCATTAACCCGGACACCAGATACTTAACAGTTGCATAGCAAACAGAACACATGCATATATGAGACCACAGTGGTAATAAGAACAACTTGCAAGTACATTGATAGCACCATGCCACCAATGTTGGAATAATTCATTATAGCACATGCATGGGAACAATTAAAATATTTATCAAACAATTAGACATTATCAGAACATAGGTGTCATTACCTACCAATTGGGGTGGGTATGTTGATTAATGTTGGAGATATGGTTGGAGGGAGAGAAAGATGTTAATTAACAACTAGTATATTCCTGTAGTCCACATTACTTTTCTAGTTAGTGCTGTTATCTGTACCTCACAAGTCTTACTACACTACCCTGTAGGCTTAGTTTGGACAGTGATGTGGCTGTTGTCATCATTATACATGAACTGGTTTTACCTGCAGTATACACCGCTTACCTGGTATACTTGTGTAGGGAATGTTCATTGCCACTAACTGTTTCTACACATACTCCCAGATTTTGGGTTGATGTTGTGCACATAGCTATCCAACTCTTTCTGCACAGACTCTGGCCATGTTTTGACCACATGCAGGTGTGCCAGGAAATATCTAGAATAGTGCCCTCTTCAACCTTTAGTGACCTGACACACACATATGCATGCTTTCCTACACAGTTATATTATGTAGCACAGTGTGGGTGCCAATGATCAGTGATACGTTATTATTCAGGGAAACTGCAACACTCACAATTAACTACAATACCAGAGTGAACAGTACCAGTACAGGTTATAATGGCCTTTATTTCTCAGCACAGTGATCATATCCAACGTACCTGTCGGAGCAATGTTTGTTAGCACTACCTGACTTTTGCCACACAAACGTCCAGATTAAACATTAGTATTATGCACATACATCTCATGCTGCTACTGCACACACTCATAGGTTCATAAGTTCATAGGTTGGTACTAGGCTTTCAGCCCTAAGGCCTATACAAGCCTAGCCATAACAATTCCCTGGCTATTTCTTCCCACACTATTTACTTCCTGGACCCCTGTCTAGCAGAGCGACTGACGTGATCCCCGGGGTGAATTTCCTTTCTCCCATCCAGTCATCAAGGTTCCTTTTGAAGAGGGCCAAAGAGGTGCTCTGCTTGACATGTATGGGCAGTCTATTCCAGAGTCTGGGGAGTCTCTGGGTCAGGAACCTATCCCTCCAGCATGTTTTGTTTATTGTAATGGCAAAGTTTAGATCCCTGGTGCATGTGGCTCTGAGGAATTGGGATTTCTTTAAGTGTAGCATGTCCAACAGCTCTGGGTTTGACATGGCCTTGTATGTTAAGCAGTGACCACCTCTGAGTAAATGATATGTGACAGAGTATAGCTGGAGTTTTTTAAGGTGGTCAGCATAGGGCATCTGCTTTAGGCCTGTGATTCTTTTAGTGAGGTATTTCTGTGGCCTTTCCAGTTGTTCCAGGTGTCTTAAGAGGTACATCCTAAATGGGGCATTGTATTCTATAATGGGTCTAATGAGGGATGAGTACAGTGGGACAATGACCTCCTTTTTTCTAGATGAAAAGCCCTTAGTGATCAGGTGTGCTACATAGAAAGATTTCCTGACTGTTGTGGCGATGTGGTTATCGAAGGTGAGACTACTTTCCACCCGTGTCCCTAAGTCTCTTATCACACTTTCTGTGTTTAGTGTACTGCCATCTATGTGGTAATTTATGGGTACATATTTTTTCCCAAAGGGGATAACAATACATTTCTTGGCATTGAGCTTGAGCCCATGGCTCTAGCATGAAGTATCTGTTTCTGTAAGGCCCTTTTGTAGAGTATCCACATCATTTGGAGATTCAATACTGGCTCCCAGATTGCAGTCATCTGCGAACTTTGTTAGCCAGAGTCCCTTAGTATTGGCCTGTACTTCAAAAAAGTAAATGCCAAACAAGAGTGGTCCCAGGACTGAACTCTGAGGTACTCCACGTGTCACTTATCTGGAGCTGGATTTGGAGTCAGTTACTTTTACAATGTGGGTTCTGTCAGTAAGCCAGTTGGCAACCCATCGAGTGATGTAGGGATTAATGCTCAGCTTAGTAAGTTTATCTATGATTCCAGAGTGGGGGATGGTGTCAAAGGTCTTGGCAAGGTCCAGATAGGGTCTGTGGACCGCCTTACCCTCGTCCACAGCTATGGAGACTGATTCAAAGAAGTCAATCAGGTTCAGGAGACAAGACCGGCCCTTTATGAACCCAAATTGGGGGGGGGGGGTCCAGTGTTTGAAGGTTGCCAATGTCTTTGTTGATAAGTTCCATGATAATACATTCCATGGCCTTGCAGATCAGGCTTGTCAGACTAATGGGGCGGTAGTTCCCGGGATCCAAGGTGGATCCCCCCTTGTGGAATGTGATAACTGTATCTGTGCGCCATTCAGTGGGCACGAAGCCTGAGGTGAGGCTATGATTAAACATGACACTTAGGTGAGGTCCCAGTTAATTTTATAATTCATGTAGTACACACCCCGGGATGTCATCTGGACCCATGGATGCTGTATTCTTAGCTTTGGAGAGTGGATTTTTTACCTGTGTTGACGTTATTACCGGAATTTGGCAATCTTCCAGTATTGAGATGGGCCATTTAGAGGGTGAGAGAGGGGTGAAGTTGGCACTGAATTGATCTGCCAGGATATTGGCAATATCCTTGGGTCAGTATCAGACTCTGGTCACAGCTTGACAACATGGGGGTGTAGATAGGACATTCTTGGCTTATTACTCTCCTAAACGTGACAGATTTGTTCTCATAGATGTTTGACAATCACTTGTATTCCCTGTTTGCTGGCTAAACATCTGGGATCATCCCACAGGCTTACCAGGAGAAAGGCAGTAGATATAGACCCATATGCTGTACATTCTGGCCTCATCTGTACAGTTGTGGGGTATGATTCTGTATGCAGCCTACTTCCACTCCCAGGATTCAGACCATGGCTGTGTCTGCTACAACTTAAACACTGTCCATCACAGTTGTGTCTGCTATATAGATATTGCTGTATATCTTCTATCTGCTTTCTGTCTTATTAATCCACTGTACTTTTGCATTCTGACCTTGTATTACAACACTCTTATGCAGATTTCCTAGACAGTTATATTTTGTAGGACAGTATGGGTGACAGTGATGTGTAATACCTCATTATTCAGAGCAACTGCATCAGTCGCACTGCCATACAATACCATTGTAAACATTACCAGTACTGGGTATCATTCTTGTATTTCTGGGCACAGTGTTGGTATCTGACAGACCTGTGGGAGGAATGTTTATTAGCATTACCTGAATGTTCCCACACACAGTACCAGATTCACATTACTATTATGCACATACATCTCACTCTGTTACTGTACACACTCTGACCACAGCTTGACAAGTTGGGGTGTAAATGGCACAAACATAGCTTCTTAGTCTCATGAGGTATTGGGAAGTTGCTAGTGTGCCAGCTTTGTTCTCAGAGATGTGTCTCAATCAGATGTATTTCCTGTTTGCTGCCTATACGTCTGGGATATTCCCACTGATTTCCAAGGGGGACAGGTTGATAGGCACTTTACTGGACATTCTGGACATATCTGTACAGTTGTGGGGTATGATTCTGTATGCAGAGTACTACCACTGACAGGATTCGAACCATGGCTGTGTGTGCTAAAAAGACAACAGTTTGCATCTCAGTTGCATGTGCTATTTGGGTTTTGTTGTCTGTGTTTTCCCTGTTTTCTGTCTATGTGTCTCTCACTTGTACTAAATGGCCTCTGGGGATTACACCTGTCATATACAGACATTCCTACACATTCAATTTATGGTGCACGGTGTTGGTAACAGTGCTTAATACAACAGTATTATTACATGATTGCAAATCTATATTACAATATGATACCATAGTATACACATGCAGTCCAGTAGTTAGACCTTTATTGTCAGGCTATTACACTTTTATTTACATACAAATGATATGAGACTCTTCCTGCCATAGTCTCTAGTGTATGCAGTACTTGCCTTGCACAATACAGGTTATATACAGGCAATTAATTTACTACTACTTTTAGTTTTATTTCCTATGACAGTAAATGCACGAGTATTACTGACCTGCCTAGTGTCACAACCTTGCTAGGTGACTGACATAAGCCTCCTGGTTCGCGATCCACTCCACTGCAGCTGTGGGGGACATAAGAGAAATATTTAGCCATACCTATCAATGATATACCTGAGCTGGCAATTATTACACACATAGTGGGCTGATACTTACACACAACTGGAACATCCCCTGCCGCTCTAGCATCTTGGATCCACTGCTCTAAGAGGTCCCCTTATGCTGCTTCAGATCAGCATAGTGATGGATGACCTGCTCACCAGTTTGGGGTATGCCAGTGGCACTGATGAGGTCACGGATGAGATGATCCCGGGCCTCCACCTTATATTGGGAGCCCTGGTACTGGCCCTTCAGGAGTCTCTGATCATGGTCTTTGACAAGGAGTCCTGCCATGACTCTAGACTCCTGGATGCACCAGCACTGTGCCTGAAAGCTTACACCTTCTCTCCTTCCTGACATGGTGCCTTCAAGGGGAAGCTACAACCAGTTATGAGATGTATTCCCACCTCTTGGGTTTAAGTAGGGCCAGTTTCCCACACCTTTCCATGACTGACCTGTTTTGAAAAGGCTAAGCTATGGGCAAACCTGCTTACCTAGACTTGGCATTGTTTAAAGGGGTATAACACTGGGCACAGTGAGTTAGCTGGCCTACACATTGCTTACACCACCTAAGCTAGCCTGTGCAATGCTTAGCATTTTTTACATTAGACTTTGCATTATAATTCTTTTTTGGCATTGATTTATTATTCATTACTCCTTATATGTATGCCTGGTATCCATGATTCATGTGTGCATACACTGTTTGGGGGTCCTTGTGTTTTATTGGGGACTTCAACACTCTGTTACAATTACACCTGACTTCTGGCTTACTGCTGCGCTCCAGTTCACATATTTATGTTATGTAGTGGGTTAAGGCACATAAGTCTGTATACTGATTCCTTTCACAGGTTCAGTTTGATTTTACTATGGTGAAGACTTGTCTGCTGATGGGTCTATATTAGAATATCGAAGTTTTAAAACTTCGAGTGTTCTAATATCAACCCCTATTCGGTGAATGGTGACAATATCGAACATGCAGAACAGCAATTTTTTTCCCAAGGAAAAAATTTGCTGTGCCGTCACACATACACACAACACAAGCACACCAAATAAACAGCAATCCACACACATACACTTAAAATCCTATCTCTAACCCTACACTGAACTATACATACACTACAATCTATCCACTTACCTTAACCCAAACCCTAACCTTAAGGTCCATCACTACTGCACACTCACCTCACCCGCGCCCAAACCCTAACTCACCTACCCCGCCCTAACCCTCACTTCCACACAATCGCACACTTACCTGACCTGCGCCCTAACTCTAACTCACCTAACCCGTGCTCTAACCCTCACGTCCACACAATCGCACACTTACCTGATCCCGACCCGTAACTTTCCACTGCAGTGCTGAAAATAGCAAAGCCACAGAAACGGCCAACCAAATTCCTTCCCTAGGAAGAAATTAGATGTTCTGCAGCTTCGCTATTTTCAGCGTTCGCTGAATAGGGGTCAATATTAGAACATTTGAAGTTTTAAAACTTTGATGTTCTAATATAGACCCATCTGCTGATACCTCATTCTTCTGTACTTCTGTGATGGCTTGGTGGTTAACTATGGTTACTATGGTGTATCGGGTCCTGGGTTTGAGACCTACATGGCTGTTTATTTTGTTGATGGGCAGAACAAGTGCCATTGGATACAGGGTGATTAAGGCACTTTTGAGCATTTGTAAGCGGGTTTGTGTGGGTTTGCGTGACAGTAAGCACTGCTAACCTCAAGTTACATCTGCTTACACAGAGTTAGCTTCAGAATTGCTTAATCTGTGTGTGCATTGCTTACCCCCACACAAATGGGCTTAAGCTCACTTACTAGTGCTTAAATATGCTTACTACTGCTTATTGGTGCTTAAACCTGTTACTAGTGCTTTATTCACTATGATACTAACATCTCACATGTGCATTTACTGCAGTACTCCAGTTCATAAATATATGTTATTTAGTGGGTTATGCAACATAAATATTAGTCATAATGTGCTTTGCTACGGAATATGGAATGTGCTGCAGTGGGATTCGAACCGGGAATGCCTGCTCATAAGGCAAATACTCTGCCCACTGCACTATTGCTATGCTGCTTCATTTGCATATATCTTCCTTGCTATCCTCTTCAGCCATTAAAGCTGCATTAACCATAGCTACGCGATGGGCACACCCGCGCACCTACGATTAGCTTTAATCAGATTTAAAAAAAATAAAGAGTTTGTTCATTTTATTTCTGTATACTTTTGCTGTTGTACACAAGGGGGACTATTGGTGGGGATATGCGGACACCAATGAGCGGTCTCGCTCATTTCTTATCGCTTTCTGCTGTTCTTCATTGTGGGGACGTGTATATTCTGAGATCTTTGCTCTCAAACATGCCCCCTGCACACTTACATGCTCCATGGAAGGTTAGGAGCTCAGGCAGCACAACTCATTACTATGCATGGCGCGCTGCCATTCTGCTCCTAAATGGCCGCCTCCATGCAGGACTAAGCTAGTCCTGCACGGAGGAATAGTAAATCCGGGGGACTATCTCGGTATAATTGAATACACTGAAATCCATGCCTTTAGACTCTGCAACCTCCCATTTCAATGACATTTTCCTAAAAATCCTTAATGACTTAGCTGCATTCTATAACAAAAATGTCAAATCCAACACTGCACCATGTCTAACTAAGGAAGCAAAATAACTAATGTTAGAACATGACAAAGCATGGAAAGAAAGCCATAGATATAAGACTCAAACCTCAATACATGTAATTAGACACCTAGGAAACCTTGCTAAACTCCTTATCAAACATAATAAGCAAACCTATTATAATAACCTTCAAGACAAACAACAAAAAAATCCCAAACTTTTCTGGTCATCCTTTAATAAGTTACTACACTCCTCCCAAACTACCACTACTTCCCCAACAACCAGTATCTGCAATGAATCAATCTCCTTGCAGGTTAATAATTACTTTATACAGAACATACTGTGCTTATTTATTTATTTATTTATTTTATTTTACATTTGTTGACCATGATAGTCAGATACATGTCCATTTTCAGAGGACGCCTGGGGAGAAAAGCTCCAAGTTAGAACATACAGTAAAAAAACACAAAAGATCCAAATTATACACAGTTAATAGACTCCAATTGAGCAATCATGTAAGATATTATACATATTTAAAACAGTTAATAGACTCCAGTTGAGCAAGCATGTAAGATATTATACATATTTAAAACAGTGTTGACAAACTGACTATGCAAGGTAACAATATCAGAGACTTTTTTTGAACAAGGACATATCCAGTCCTTAGGTAATATGGGTCATGCCACTTAAGCCTCTCTCCTGTCAACAAATACAAATTTCTTCCATGACCTCAACCTCACCTCCGCATGTACCTCTACTATAAAAAAAATAAAAAATAAAAAAAAACTTCTACTTAAATTGAAATGCACCACCTTGGTCACTGACAAATTTCCACCAGAATATCTTAAAATAGCTGCTGATGCTGCTTTCCTCATCTCTGTACAAGTAAGTCCATATCTGAACAATTTGTGCCTGTCATCTGAAAACACTCCTGTAGTATTCCATTACATAAGGAGGGCACATCAACTGGCTTTAACAATTATAGACCTATAACTATCATCGCCTACTTTCAAAAATCCTTGAAACATTTAGCCACATATGACTCATACAAAACCTCAACTCCAATAACCTACTTTCCAAAACACAGCATGGTTTCAGTCCCTATTATACTACAAGCACTGCCCTACTGTATTTTACTAACCTATAAATAAGCTTAGAAATAATGGGAAACTTGTGTCAACAAAGTCCTTAGACTTATCTAAAGGATTTAACACAGGATCACATCAGCCTTTACTCTCTAAAGATGGCTGCATCAGACTTTCTTAATACTGCCTTACACTGTTCCTTAGCTATCTGTCAGAAAGAAAACAATCAGTCAAATGGCACCAGCATTATTCCCTATTTCAACCTGCCACATTAGGAGTCCCACCACTCATCTTTAACATTTTTGTCAATAAACTCCATACTGCCACATAACACACAAGCATTGTCCAACACACCAATGATTCAGCATTAATATGTACAGCCCTAGCTCTCCAATTTACTCATACTTCTTTTACCTTTCTAGAAACCTGGCTAAACACTCATGCCTACTCCTTAACCCTAACACAGCATAACTAATTCTCTTCACACCAAACCATTATAACAACCAAAAGCAATATTTCCTAATTATATCAGCAAACAATACTAATATAGAAATTTATACATGCAGTAAACTCCAAGAAGCTGTAATTGACAAAAATCTCAAATCTGACTACCATATCTTACAAACCATAAAAAAGACCCATCAGAAACTGGGCTTTCTCTGTAGAGCAAAACAATAGCTTACAGACAGCACAGAAACCATTAACCTCAGTCTGCTTACTCCTAGCTGTCTTTAAAGCATCACCTATCCTTTCTAACCTAAAAACCCCTTCTTGAATCCAAATTAGGTTTTTGCTATAATAAAATAAACACATAAAGCCCACCACCATTAAGCCTTGAGACAATTCAACTGTCTTGAACTGAGCAACATCCTAAAATGTTCACAATTGGTATCTGCATATAAACTAATTTACTACCCAGATAAATGCCCCACACTAAAAATATCTTACTGACTTACTCCCCTTCAAGAGACCTGCACTTTGTTGACAGATTCTTATTAATAACAACTAAGTCTAGTACCTCGGTCAGAGACTCGGATTACTTCTGCTACATCTCAAAAATAAGGAATACCAGAACAGGGCATATCAAACTCACAGACAAACTGTCACACTTTAAAAGTCTGCTCAGACTACATCTGAATAAATCCTGGTCATGCTTTTGCTCAGCAGCAGGATGACTCTCCAATAATCTAGTTCTTCATAGGTTCATAGGTTCATAGGTTCATCCTAGGCTATCTGCCCTAGGGCATTTATAAGCCTAGCCAGAGTATGTTTGGCTTTCGCCACCCATTTTAAATTAATTTTGCTATGCCCTTTTTCGAGGTTAGTATACTGTGCCTCTGTCTAACAGTGACACAGAAGTGATACCCGTGGTAAACCTACGATCTCCCATCCACTCATCAAGATTCCTCTTGAAGAGAGTCAATGAGGGACTCTGCCTAACCTGGACTGGGATTTTATTCCAGAGTGAAGGGAGCCTCTGGGTTATGAATCTGTCCCTCCAGCATGTCCTATTTATTTCAGTGCTGAGATTCAAGTCTCTCGAACGTGTAGCTCGATGGGATCTTGATTTTTTGAGGTGCAGCATGTCCCTTAATTCCGGGCTGGACATGCCCTTATACGTCAGGCACAGGTCACCTCTGAGCAGGCGGTATGCCACTGAGTAGAGCTGGAGTTTCTTTAACTGGGCAGCATATGGCATCTGTTTGAGCCCTTTGATCCTCTTGGTGAGGTACTTTTGGGGTCTTTCCAGCTGCTGCAGGTGTTTGGTAAGGTACATCCCAAAAGGGGCATTGTACTCGATTATGGGCCTGATGAGGGATGAGTAAAGAGGCACGATGACCTCCCCTAATCTAGATGTGAATCCCTTCATGATTAGGTGGGCTATATAAAATGTTTTTCTAACCACTTTGGCCACTTGGTTGTCAAATGAGAGATTGCTATCAACTTGGGTCCCCAGGTCCCTAATTACTTCTTCTGTACTTAATGGATTACCACCTATGTGGTAATTTGTGGGCACTTTGTTTTTGCCAAAGGGATGACTATACACTTTTGGCGTTTAGCTTGAGGCCATGGCTCTGGCACCAGTTGTCTGTTTCTATGAGGCCCTTTTGGAGGATGCTTGTGTCAGCTGGAGAGTCGATTATGGTGCCCAGTTTGCAGTCATCTGTGAACTTGGTCAGCCACAGTCCTTCCGTGTTGTCCTGTACCTCCGAGAAATATATACCAAACAAGAGAGGTCCCAGGACTGAGCCTTGTGGGATGCCATTTGTAACTGGTTTGGAGTCTGACATGGCTCCAGCAATTCTAACCATGTGGGTTCTGTCCTTGAGCCAGTTTGCAACCCATCTAGTGACATAGGGGTTTATATTTAAGCTGGTGAGCTTATCTATAATGCCCGAGTGGGGTATTGTATCGAAGGCTTTTGCGAGGTCCAGATAGGCTGTGTGGACCACCTTCCCTTCGTCAATGGCCTTGGTGACTGTTTCAAAGGAGTCAACCAGATTTAAGAGGCAGGATCTGCCCTTAACAAAGCCGAACTGGGTAGGATCCAGTGTCTGTAGGTCCCCAATATCTTTATTTATGAGGTCCATGATGATCCTTTCCATAGCTTTGCAGACCAAGCTAGTCAGGCTTATGGGGCGATAGTTTCCAGGGTCCATTGAGGCACCACCTTTGTGCAGAGGGACCACTGTTGCTGTACGACACTCTTTGGGTACATATCCTGTAGTAAGGCTGAGACTGAACAGTAGTTTTATGTTTGGGTTTAGCTCTTCTTGGAGTTCATGTAGGACGCAGCCTGGGACACTGTCTGGTCCCATTGATGCTGTGTTTTTTGCTTTGGAGAGGCGGCTCTCACCTGAGCATCTGAGATGTCAGGGGGGGGCAGCACTCTGCTGGGATAGATATTTGCCCTTTTGGTGGGAGGGGAAGTGTGTGCTGAACCTGTCAGCTAGGATGTTGGCAATGTCTGTGGGATCAGTATGTTTCTTGTCATTTTGGACTAATTCTGAGCATATCTGGGAATTCCCACCCAGGTTCCTAACATAACTAAAGAAAGCCTTGTGATTATCCTTAGTGTCCTGTGCAATTTTTCTCTCGAAGCTGGCCTTTGACGATTTTATGAGTGCCCTTAGATTTTTGCTAATACTGATCAGAGATGCCTTCCCTTTTTGGGATTTTGCTCTATCATGTAGTAGCTTCCTCCTTCTATTGTATAGTTTGTTTATGGCTGGGGTCCACCAGACAGGTCGTCTGCCTTTGGAGGATTGGGTCTTGGTTTTATTTGGGATTGCATGATCCATGCATTCCTGAAGGTGTTCATAGAATGCATTTATAAAGGATTCTGCAGTCTGGGCCGTATTTTCCACAGGCCGGGGCTGAAGGATTCCACTCGGTTTTGAGGAGTGTGAAATTTGCTTTAGAGAAGTTTTTCACTGTGGTTTTCTGGGCAGGGGTGGGGTTGGGATGTGAATATCCAGTGAGATCAGTTTATGGTCTGATCTTACCAGTGAAGGATACACTTCTGGTCTGGAGCATAGAGTCCCCATGTTGGTGATGATCGGGTCCAGTATGTTTTCCCCTCTTGTGGGAGTGGTAACAAGTTGTTCCATAGCATTTGAGTTTATGAATTCTAGGAACCTTTGGGCAAGGGTGTTGGAGCTAGAGTAATGCTCCCAATCTATGTTTGGGTAGTTGAAGTCGCCCAATATAATGGTGTTCGGAGAGACCTTCATATTTTCCAGTGTTCTCAGGAAGGCCGAGTGGGGTTCCTGGGTTTGGGAGGGTGGTCTGTAGCAGGCTATAAACTGGAAGGCAGTTTTACCCACTGTTAGTTGCACATGGATAGTCTCTGATGCTTCGTGCTTTACCACCAACCTGGAGGTGTGGGTATCTTTGATGAATATCGATACTCCCTCTCCTTTTGTGGTTCGTTCCAAGTTTTGGGGCCAAAAAGCATGGTATGAGGTATAACCTGGTAGTGCTGGGGTGCTCTCGGGAGTCCTGAACCAGGTTTCTGTTACTGCACAGATATCGATGTTCTCCATGCTAAGGAGAGTTTCGAGTGCGTGCATCTTGAGGTTTAGACTTCTAGCGTTGAGTAGCATTACTCTTAGTTTCTTATCCCTTGTGATACCTATGGAGGTGGGTTTGTCTTTTGAGCCTTGCCTAAAAAAGGCACTATGGGGGTAGCAAGAGCCTTTGCCAATATCCGAAAGCCCAGGGGTGACAGGTGCAAGCCATCCCTAGCAAAGCATTGTGGCTTGTCGTGCATATCATCCCAAGCTGACAGGCATTGGATCCCCTTTGAATGACACCAATACTTAAACCAATTGTTGAAATTGATCATCTTGTCTTCATATTGTGGCATCATTCTTGGTGAGGGTAAGATGCTACTCAAGGTCAGGGTCATACCGGCCTGGGCTACATGCTCAGAGAGCTCCTTTGTGTCTCTTTTCATGTAGTCCAGGGAGGTACGTCTCATGTCATTCACACCAGCATGGACAATGACTGAGTCATATTTGTACTTGCCTTGGAGTGACCTGAGTGCTTGTGTTATGTGGCGGATCCTAGCGCCAGACAGGCTGCTCACCGTGACCTTCTCCTTATTCAGCCTGGTGAGCGGGACGTCAGTGTGCCTGACGATAGAGTCACCTATTACAAGTGTATCAGGTGTGTTGTTTAGCCTTAAGGGCTGTGACTGTTTGGCACACTGGCTTTGTGAGATATGTGTTGCACGTGTTTTGTTTTGGGGTAGTGGTTGCTTGGGTGTCTGCTTTGGAGGTCTCTGCTGCTTAGGCAGATCTTTATTTAGAGCCTCCAAGTATGTTTTTGTGTGATTATGTGTTTGGTTTGCTGTTATGGTAGGTCTATGTGAGACTGGAATTGTAGTGAGTGTGGTTTCCTTGTCCTCCTGACTGGTTATGCCAGTACGGAGTTGAGAGATCTTAGCCTCCAGTTTGGCTATATGGTTGTATCTCTCACATGTGTTGGAATTTGTTGGGAGGAGGAGAGGGTTGTCTGTGTACATGAGGCAGTTGTAACATTGCCTCAAGATTCCCATATTCACCAGCTGGACCGGAGAGGAGATTTACAACTGACCTTTGGACATGCTAGAATAATATTGGGAATTCCTTTATAATTGAAAACAAGGGCCAATGGGGAGCGAGGGTGTAGTGCTTTTAATTTTTAGTGCTGACTTATAATTGCTTTAGTGAGCAAGTGCCAGGTAACAAGTGCAATGTGTTACAGGTAACTTAAATGCAAAAATGACAAACAGTAACTTTCTTTCAAGCGAAGCAAGGAAATAAGTACAGTAAGCAATGCAGATATCACTAGGGATCCACAGAAGCACTGAGAAGCTGCGTTTTAGGTGGAGTTAGTGTTCCAGGGAAATAACAAGCATATAAACAAAGCTAGATTCAGCAGGCCTGGATCTAGTCTATGCTACAGCAAACAAGGTGTACCAATTTCAGTAAGATACAGTTCAAATATTCAGGCACTATAAACCTTTAACCAGAAATTCCCAGCTCAGAAGGGCAGAGTCCAGCCTCTCCTCCCACAAGAGTGCAGACCATGAACCTTCTTAATGTAAAATAACTGGCCTGAAGCCCAAGTGCTTAAACCAGAGCTAATACACTTTAAGAATAACAGACACTGAGCTCTCAATCAGCAGTTCCCAACTTAGAAGGATGAAAGCTACCTGTCCTGCCACCACAGTGCCACCATCTTTCTTCCCCATCTTAACCTACTCCCTTTCCAATCATACACACCTCTTTCTCTCTCTCTTTCCTCACTTTACATAAATCTTTTCTAACTTCCTAACTCCTCTATCACACTCTGAGCTGTAGCTATACTCCCAAAATGTGTGTACATCCTTGCAGTGCTTACCTAGGTTTACACAGAGCTGGTTCCAGCAGAAGGCAACATAGGCAATCACCTAGGGTCACATGAAGGCTATCAGACACAAAAAACAGGAAACAATTCAAAAATATATTTTATTTCTTCCACATTTTTTGGACTTCAGATTACGATCTAATCGATGTTTATTTTGCAGGCACTGCACATGGTTCAGAGTACTTGCAACATTTTCAGGGGCAATGGTGGTTGGCTTGGCTTTTTCCTCTCTCTTAGGAGTCTGGGGGCAAATTTCTCATAGATATGTTTTTTTTTTCCCTGCATGCAGCATTAGACTAAGCACCACGAGCAGGGTGCACTGGTCTGCCTCCCTCCATCCTGAATGACTTAATAGTGTAGTCGGCTCAGTAGCAGGTCATGGATGCAGCAGCAGGTTTCACAGTCTGTTAAGCTGCATTTTTTTTTTGCTGCTGCCATGAATCCTCATAAGGGAGCAGAGCTGTAAGCAAATAATAATTAAATAAATTAGTAGCTTGCAGTGACACACTTGCTGCCTTACAGTATCCTGTTGTTTATCTGTTTGTAAACTGAGCTAAAGTAATAAATTGAAAAGTTGTGGAGGACAGATAATTGAATGCATAATTTGGAGAATTAGTGGCCATTTCAGACATTCTGTCTGTACCAAGAGTAAGAATGCACATTATTATTGCATTGGCAGTTGGCTATGAAGACAGTGGTGTTCCTTTATTTATTGGAGACTCAGCGAATGTTTGGCTGAATGTTGTTCTGTACTATAACAAGTAGCTTTTTGATGATAATTTAAAAAAATGCATTGCAAAAGACATTTGAATGCTCAGGAGAGATAGAGTAAACATTTTCATATAAATGATTAAAGTTGACTTTTTGAAGAAACAGTAGAGTCTAAAACAATGCTAATATCAAAGAATGACTATGATATAAAACAAATCTTATGCTGTGTCAGGTACAAATAAAGCCTTGATTATGTAAGATTTGTGGCTGAGCCATTTGATAAAACAGTAGGCCAAATGTAGCAGGACAAATGGCCACAAACTACCATCAAAATCTATGTTTCTATGAAAGCTTTATTCAGCATAAATTGACCTTAAGCTAGGACAGGAAGAGTGGAAATACTGTGGATAGAATGTAATGCAACACATATGACATTTAAATGTGTCTTAATGATAACTCAGAATTAAGGAATACAGTCAAAAAACTAACATGGTGTACTAAAACAAGTGCTTCTGCATTAAATGTCAGACATAAGATTTGATGGATGAAAGATGTTTGAGAATCAGTTGTGTATATTGCTTTTATTTCACATACAAATTGTGGTTTTCTGACAAATCACTGGGATGATTTGAGGATTGAAGTCACTAAACAGTTATATACATTTCAGTTTCAAAATTCAAATTCTTCAGAAAATATATGTTAACTCAAAGCCTGTTACTCTAGCAACTTTCTAAGTTTCTAAGAGCAATATTTAAAATCTATCCATATTTTTTGGTTTTTGTCCCCCAATTTTACCAAGCTTTGTTCAGATTACTTTCAATAACAGGTTGAGAGGTATGATGCTTATTTGTATATTGTTATTTGTTACTGAGAAACTCAATGCCACTAAAGACTATAACCCAGGGGTATTGGGAAAGGTGGCAGTGGAGAAGGACAGGTCTATATCAGTTAATTGAATCTCACATTGTTGAATCCCTCTTCATTGAACATCTTTTAATCAAGCTCACAAATAAGCAAACGTACTTTTCATCAAATTTTTTCCTAGGGCAAAACAACTGTTGGCCACCATAGGGAATTTGCTCTTTTCCCCACTGTAGTGTGATCTTGACTTTGGTATATTTACTTAGGGGGGGGTGTAGGGCTAAAACCTCTACCTGGGGAGGTTTTAAGTTTTATGGTTTCTTCCACGGTCACTGGGGTGGCCTACCTTTGTTTTGCCCTAGGAAACACCTTGATGTAAAGTTCATTCACTTATTTGTGAGTTCCATTAAAAGGTGGTCAATGAAGAGGGATTCCTTGATGCGAGATTTGATTAAGTGATATAGACCAGAGAAGGACATAATGTAGTCACTTGGAAGATTTTTGTTTTTATTTTATCTTTCTCCTGATCCTGAAGTAACTGGTGATTGTCCTTATTTGGATGAGATGCCTAGTAACTATGAACCTGCTTTCACTTTGCCATCCATTCCCTATTACAATATTACCAGCTTACCATTTTTTTAATGTAACCTAGGGAATTTATTCTTCAAGGGCTGCAGGCACTGAATTGGTAGATTAAACACTGAAATATAAAGTTATTTGCAAGCAGCATCCTCTTCATTAGTTACAGATGAATCTAATGTGAAATTATTCAGATGACTTTTACTTCTGCAGGGATTGTGCATATTGGTTGATATTGGTGGACTGTAAAGACAGAATTTTGATTGGCCTTGTATGGTTGAAATGTTCTTAATTGGGCAGCTTTGTCCTTATTGGCTCATATGTTTTGTTTCTTTGCTTACTAGAAAATGTTCAAAACTATAAATTTAAAATATGTTCTAGAAATTGGTGCTGTGTTGTACAATCAGGAAGGTGAAACAAAGAATTCTTGCACATTTGCATGGTCTTAAAATTATGTGTGCAAGGGCCTTATGATTTGAAAACAGCCTAAAGGTAAACTTAATCTGGCACTGGTGAGATGCATTTTCTTTGAATGTGGGTTTCAAAGCTATTACAGTAAATGCGAGTTTCAAAGGCAAAGAAGTTTTTAATGCTAAGTCTGTTTTCATGGTGAGAGTGTATTTCTTTGTTTAGCAAATGTCTATCAGTGTTTGTGCTACAAAATTTGAAATAAAAGTTTTAAATTAAATGCAGCTATCTGTAATCATTGTAGAAGTAAAGCAGGAAACAGTATGCACAGAGTTTTGAACAGTGTTTATAGTAACTGGAGAGAAATAGCCAAGTAATGGGGCACTGGAATGGCTGTGTGTGTGTGGGCGGGGGGTGTATGAGGGGCATGATTCATTACCCTGCCTAGGATCCCATTTGACCTTGATCCAGCTCTGGATGTACACTAGGCTATCAAACCTAATACTTCAAAATAATACTAATCATGACGAGCAAATGATCAAACACTATAGATGACACACTGCATAACCAACTATAAACTTCTACATGAAGTAATTTAATAGACAAAGTTGACAACTAAATATGTCATTGTAAATTGTACGTTTATTTGGTATGTTGTAAATTGTATACATAACATGTACATAACATGCAAACTGTACTTACATGGGGCTTTTCTTCCTAGGGCACTGCCAAACATGGGTTTTCCCCAGTCAGACTATCTAAGTCAACAAAGGCAAGTATATATATATATATATATATATATATATATATATATATATATATATATATATATATATATATATTGTGTGTGTGTGTGTGTGTGTGTGTGTGTGTGTGTGCTATACTAAGCTGCATATCTGCCAGAATACATTTATAAGGATTAATGCTCTAAAATTAGAGGCTTAGCAATACTGAACCTCCAAATTAAAAAAAAAAAAATGACTGCAAGACTGGAGCAAAAATCCAAGTTTGCTGATGGTTCCAGTATAATATTTTGAAATCTTTAGCTGTACCTAAGATGTCAGATGCAAACAGTACAAAGTATAACAGTACAACTCATTGAGATTGTATTGGACTCTCACAATTTTATATGTACCTTGATTTCACATTTTCTCAGTGCATGAAATACTAAAGACCTGAAGCCTATATAAGTCCATATGCAAACCACTCTTCCATTTTTGACTGCAGGAGCTATTAGAATATATTATAAAGGGAGCAGCATTGTTAGAAAAACATGAATTAGAATGGCAGTTACCTGGCTGTGTGCACATCTCCTGTAATAAATCACAATAGCAAAAGTAAAGGTGTTTTAAAGTTAAGAGTTTTGAGATAAAAAAGGCCTCTATCAGATTTTGTAAGATAATTTCTGTTTCTGTTTTACTATAAATTTTTATAGTTTTAAGTGATATGACTGGATGATGTCAGTCATTTGCCTTTTACTTTTTTATATATATAGCCCTACTAATTACGTATGTAATTACCTCTGAAGAAGTCCGTTTTATATTGTGTAGGATCAAAACACTTAATAGCAAAACTATTCATGTTGTTTAGCTCTGAGTTCTGTTTCATATTAGCTTATTCTTGTTCAAATTTTCATGTGCTACAGCTTTCCTTCCCAGTACTCTGCTGAAAAGGATCTATGGCTATCCCAGTAAGCAAAACCAAAAGAAAGAACAAGTTAATCAATGAGTGATTTAGTTAATTACTGAAATAAATGAATAAATAAACTTCTATCTCCAAGTGCATTAACACGTTATGACTTCAGCCTTAGAAATATAATGCAAAGCTCACAGGGCAAATATTTATTCTTTAGCATGATTTGGCAGTCCATCAAACTCACAGTAGGAAAAACGAATTTATAAAGCGCATTCAGTTAAGAACTGTGCTAAATGATTTCACATACTCTCAAACATAGCTAATATTAGACTACTTTGACTATTATTCTATTTGAAACCAAAAAAAGACAATTTGCCTAGTACATTGCTGTTACTTATACTGTCTGTGTCTTTCAACTTTTCCCGGTTAGGGGTCGCCACAGTGGAACTCCGGTCCGCTAATGATTGGTAGTTGATTTTTACGTACCGAGTTACCAGCTCTGACGCACAACCTTCAACGAAGGTATGCCCATTCATGCATGTCTCCACGCAGAAGACGCTCTAGCTGAGAATCGAACCGGACAGCGTCTTACTGTGAGACGACAATGCTACTGCAGCACCACCACCGCGGGTTGCTGTTACTTATACTGTATCTTGTAAAAACTCATTGTCAAAAACAGTTGTCACACTAATCTGAGAAAGAATTATTTATTTATTTACATTTGTTTACCGGGAAATTTCGACTGGACACAGGTCCTTTTTCAGCGGAGGCCTGAGAAGAAAAGCTCCACAGAATGACATGGTAGATGGTAAACAATAACAATCAAGGTATGTATACAGTAGAGGTGATCATGACATGGAGAAATACAGGAGCAAATTAGGTACAATTGAGCAGAAGCTCTAATTTGTAATTAAAACACAGTGCTACAAATTTTCTAAACAGTAACTATATAACAATAATAAATAAATTATAACTAAATCCTGGAAGGATTAACAAGCAGTGAGTAATCTTCAGTTCAGTTTTATAGTGATAGAGGGGATACTCTATCTAATTAGGCATTGATATTTAAAACTGCTGATATTTCACTAATCTAAGTAGTGCTGCAATATATTCAGATACAGTTTCACTTCTAATTTCATTTTCTTTATTAGAAACATCGTGCTTCACAAACATAAATTAACTTTTGTTGCAGAGTCAGTTAATGAATTTTCAGAGGACAGTGAGGAGGTCAGTGTTCCAGGGAGTATGGAGAGCATTGCAGTGTTGATAAGAATAGGACAGTAACTACCAAACAGTTTTAAAATTGCAGACATTTTACAGTATGATACTTGTTGAACTGTCAGCAATCAAAGAGTTCATGCAGGAACAACAAATTCTGCTGGACAGAGTTTGAAGGCATTTTGGGATTAAGTTGATGCAGTTGCATACCTCTTAGCATCTTAGCACAACACATCTGGAAAGGCCTGGCAGAAGCTGAGGACAAAGGCCCACAAATAGGGACAGATTTTAAATATTGCTCTTATAAACTTAGACAGTTGTTAGAATAACAGGATTTGTTTTAGCATGAATTTTTCTTAAAGATATAAAGTCTGAAACACAAATGTATATCATTATTCAATGACTTCAATCCTCAGATCATCCTAGTGATTTGCCAGAAATTCACAAATTATATGAGAAACAGACCAAAAATATGAGCCAAAAATCTGGACATTCTGTAAAAATCTGAACAGTTGAGAGGTAGTTGTTACAACAGGTAATGAATGATGTGTTGTATGAAAAAATATTCACTTTCCAGAAATACAGTGATACTTGACTATTAGTTGATAATGGATCATTTTTTTATCTTTACAGCATTCTTTGTTTCAGATTATGCTAATATGCTTGAAAGGAAAGTTGAGATGCAAACATAAAGCAGACATTACAATGTTTGTTCTTTGTTATTTGTGTAAATTAATATCCTCTTTGTTAAAGCTGTCATCAGTGAAGTTGAAGTGACTGAATTCAGTCTGGCTCATTTTCTAAATTCTATTTCTTTTCACTTTTTTCCTACATTTTTCCACTTCTTTGAGAGGGTTTTGCCCAAGAACATCTGTGAAAGGTATGCATGCAAAAATGATTCCTGTTTAGATGCTGCAAAATACTTGAAGGCTCTAGATGGGTTCTTCATGAAGAAAAAATCATTTGTTCAAGGAAAACAGATCAGATTTGTTTGACTAATATTTATATTATTGATGAATTTTCTGAACAGGATGGGGCAGAAAATGATCCCTGAGGAATGGTACTAAGAAAAGGCTGAGCAACAGAATAATAGCAGACAATCATCACCTTTAAAGCAGGACTATCAATGTGAACTGAAAAATACATTATAAAAAGTTATCATATAGGAAAGTATGGGACAGTTTTAAAAGTTTGAGCAATATCTACAAAACAGACTACCATGAATCAATTAATTTACCCATACATGTTGACGAAACCTGAAGTGTGAGAAAATCTACTATTGTGTTGTAGCCATATCTAAAACCTACTGTTACGTGCAGTGATATTCTTACTGATGTGGGCCCTTATTTGCAAATATAAAACTTTTTCAAGGATGTTAATAGAGGCAGCAGTTGAAAATATGTCCATAACACGTTTTATAACCTCAGAGGAGGCATATGCTAGGTTTTCTTACAGAGGTTTAAGAAGGTGTCAGGATAGGGTGTAGAGTATATTATGAGATAAACAGAGGGATGATGAATGTTCTTAGTTTATAATGTGAAAAGTATTAACAAATAAATGTCAAAATGTAAAATGAAATTGTATAATTGAAACAGAAACATCTCATGATATGTATCATTTAAAGTAGGCAGTGGCTTCAGAAGGCCATGGGATAGTGGGAAGATAATTTTTGTTAAAGTCCACAACAGATCCAAGTGTCATTGCAGTTAGTGGCTTTGTAACGCTAAGGTTACAAAGCCTTGTGGTAAGTTGTGAAAGTTGGCCATCTCACTTAACTAAACAGGCTCATTGGATTAATGTTCACTAAAAATGAAATAATAAAGTAAATCAATGCCACTGCTTCAATGATGCCTCTACCGAAATATATTCATTTCACGTGAACATTTCTTTCAGCTGAAAAAAAAATTGTTGCTTGCCTGAATTTAGATGCTTAAAGGTATTCCTTCTTCTTTTATTTTTTTTTGTTTTTGTAAAAATATCCTCAAAAAATAAAATAAATTTTTTTATTTGTTCTAGTCCTAATTGTGTTTTTTTCCATATGGGCACACTATATTCATAACATTTTATCTGTAAAAGAGCCTGCAAAAATTCATTAATTGACTTCCAGTATTCTTGTCAGCATTAATTTCTACATTACATCTCTTACATAGATGAAATTCTATAAGCAGATTCAATATATATTGTTTATCTTGTTGATTAATAGATTCTTTAACAGTTATAGACATTAAATAAGAAATCTAGATTTTAACTTTATTATCAGATATCAAGATGATTATCTATAGCTAAAAGAGTTGCTTATGAAGTAGATGACAAAAATGGGTAACAATCCATATGTTTAGGTGTAATCTGTCAAGTACAAAATTCCTTTAGTAACCATAACATGGAGTTATGTACAATCATATTTTCCATTTTGTGACATATGACTGATCTATTAATAAAGTAATAGCTTTAGTATATAAATTAAAGTCTGGAAAAGAAATACCCCTTGAGACCAGCTATTAGTATGTTTCTTTAATGCAATCCTAGGTCTATTAGGTGCCCATAAGAAATTTAACATTAGTGTGTTCAGTTTCTTGATAATTATTTTTGTAGGTGGAAGTATTATTGATTGTATTAAGTATAAAATCTTGGGGAATATTATCATTTTAATAATTGTAAGTCTCTCCTCCATAGTAAAAACATATTATTCCAGGTATTAAAAAGATTTTGTATATTAAGAAAACAGGTATTATAATTATTATATATAATAGATTTAATATCTTTAGATAGTATTATACCTAAATAAGTTATCTGACCTGAATTGGGTACATATTTAGTAAAATCACTAATGAGAATATTTTTTCATTGAATATTAAACCAGAAATACTTTTAAAATTCATCATGTTATCAAATAGAGACTGTATAGAAGAATTAGATCCTGCTGATGTAATTAGAACATCATCTGCAAAAGTTGAATTTTGGATGTTGTATTTTCATCTATTTCAAAACCCTCTATGTCAGTACTGTTTCTGATCAAATTAGCCCAAGGCTCCATTACTAAAGTGAATAATAGTGGAGAAAGTGGACATCCTTGTTTTCCTTTGTATAAATGTTCAATTAAATTTACAAATGCATCGTTCTTCTTATATTATCAAAAGTATTTCTATTTACAATGAAGCCTGTCTGATCTATATCTATAATGCCAGGAATGATTGTCTTCAATCTATCAGCAAAGATATTCATAAACATTTTATAATCAACATAAAGTAATGAGAATATGAAGAACATCTAGTTGGATCTTTATTAGGTTTTAAAATTGGTGAAATAAATGTATATTGCCAAGATGGGATGTATTAATGAATATATATTTTAGAAAGGATTTTATATATATCTGGTATAATACCATCATTACCCGGTGCTTTGTTTGATTTAAGCTTATTTATTTGTGTAATAACTTCTGTATATGAAATACTCTTGTCCAATAGTTTAATATTCATATTTGTGGTTATAAACTCCTTTATTTTATCTTTAGGTTCCATGTTAATATTATTATGGTTAATTTTGTGAAAGTGATTTCTAAATTCATCTAGTATTTCTGTTATACTAGAAACATTCTTCTTTGATTTCTTTGATATGGTTTTGTTTATTCAACCTTTTGTTTTATTTAGTTATTTTAACTTTATGAGTTAAAATTTCTTTGTATTTCTCATTTAGTTTGTTTATTTTTTCAATAACTTTCTTGTCCATAATATTTTCTTTATTATTATGTTTATAAGAGTCTAATTTACTTTGAATATCTAACAATTCCTTATCCCAAGATTTCCTTTTATTATTATACCATCTGATACTTTGTCCATATAGATATGATTTTAAGGCATCCCAAACATAAACAATGGAGACTATTTATGTCTAAAAATGTTTTACTTCTGAAAGTATATATTCTTTATAGTCTTTTATCCTTTTGATCTGAACATTATGAGTATTTTTATCATGAATTCAAAACAATTGAATTATGATCAGATATAGGACATGAAATGATTTTGGAATTAATTAAATCTGTTACCATCTGGTTAGAAATAAAGACCCTATCTATTTTTGAATAAGTTTTGTATCTGTTAGAAAAAAGGTGTATGGTAATGATTAATCTATCTGAATATTAATATCATTCAAATGATAAGAATTAGCAAAATCCTTTAAATGTTTTGCATTAGATGTAATTATAGTGGTAGTATCACTTTCATGTAGTATACAATTAAAGTCACCAGCTAAAATAATATCTCATACTTTTATTCCATAAAATAACATGGATTATTCAATCCATTAATGTTTAAAGAAATTCCTTTTAAAGATGTCATTTGGCATTTTTAAAACTTAAGAATCTTATGATCAAAATAACAAATAACAAGATAAGTAATGATTCAATTTTGTTTGTAGTGACAATGAATGTACAAAATATATTGTGGATGTCAAAACTATATACAAATAACAATAAACAAGACTACTATATACATCCATGTAATATATTCAAATAATCTTGATGTTAGAAATCAAGAGGAGAGAAAAATAAGTTCTAACATTCATTTAAATCAAAACTCAGACATTACATATATTAGGATGCATCTATTTTCTGTCATGTAAATACAGATGAGCATTTACTCAAACTCATTATTGCCAATAGAATAAAATATTCATTTATATATTTATCTACATACACACACATACACACACACACACACACATATATATATATATATATATATATCTATATACATACATACACACACACACACACACACACACACACACACACACACACACACACTATATATATAATATATATATATATTATATCACATGACAATTTCTTCCAGAATAGAGTTATAAAATTATTTATGCTTGTCAATTAGATGAATTAAATGAGTTATAGTAATGTATATGTTTGGGACATAGGTTTTAACACATATTATTAATCTGCTATTCCTGTATCTGTGATGTGTCAGTGTGATATCTAATTCTGAGAGTTGAAGCTTTTGAAGTAGCTCATGGACACTGTGCATGAGACAGCCCACATCCCAGATTGTCTCTCTTAACATTTTGGCAGGAAACTTATTAAAACTAGTGACAAACATGCATTTAGCAGTGTAAATGCATCTAAACATGACAAAACCTTCACAATGCATTCTGCAGGTTATTACAGACTCTATGTAAGTGAAATCAAGCCCAAAATTATTAATAAGTAACAAAACTCAAGATTTTGTCCCAACTCAACTCCTATGCGAATCTTATTATTTACTGTGTCTATATGATCAAAAGTATTTCTATATATTAATAAAGAAAGAAATAAAAAAATGTAAGAGAAAGCTATAAGAAGTATATACAATAGAATATTACTTACTGTTTATATTAATAGAGTTAAAAATAAAACATATTATTTACTATTATTTAGTTCTAATTATTATTAGTTAAAGCATGACAGCTTATTTACAAACAAGCATAAGCAGTGTAATCAAGAAAGTATAATCAGGTAGTGTCATTCCTGTATCTGTGATGTGTCAGTGTGATATCTAGCTTTCAGCTTCTCTGTGAGAATTCTGAGAGTTGAAGCTTTTGAAGTAGCTCATGGACACTGTGCAGACAGCCCACATCCCAGATTGTCTCTCTTAACATTTTATGGAAACTTATTAAAACTAGTGACAAACATTCATTTAGCAGTGTAAATGCATCTAAACATGACAAAACCTTCACAATGCATTCTACAGGTTATTACAGACTCTATGTAAGTGAAATCAAGCCCAAAATTATTAATAAGTAACAAAACTCAACATTTTTGTCCCAACTCAACTCCTATGTGAATCTTATTATTTACTGTGTCTATATGATCAAAAGCATTTCTATATATTAATAAAGAAAAGAAATGTAAGGCAGAAATAAAAAAAAATGTAAGAGAAAGCTATAAGAAGTATATACAATAGAATGTTACTTACTGTTTATATTAATGGAGTTAAAAATAAAACATATTATTTACTATTATTTAGTTCTAATTATTATTAGTTAAAGCATGACAGATTATTTACAAACAAGCATAAGCAGTGTAATCAAGAAAGTATAATTAGGAATAGCATTTGAAGAACATATAAACTTTTAAAGGGAAAAAAAAATGTATCAAATGACTGACCTTATTTTTCCTCTTCAGAAAGAGAAACAAGTTAAATTACAGCTTGCCATTAAATCTCCAGATATTTTGACTAGTTATGAAACAAAACATTCCTTTGCACACAGAGAATAACTTTGATTAAATCTTTTTCAAAATATTTGTTGCTTCTTGGAAATGCAGGAACTATATTTAAAAAGATTAATAATAAAATAAAATGATGAGACATAGTACAAATCATTTGTTTTTAGTCTCTTCTTCTTCTCTGAAGTCTTCCATGAAGTTTCAGTTGTAGCCTATTCCATTTCTTCTATTTTTTCTAAAATCTTATTTTTTTTTAGGACCATCAGGAAGGAAGATTTTAAGCTTGGCAGGAAACAGAAGGTATGTTTTAAACTGTGCTTTTAGCTAATACCATGGAAGAATAGTCATTGTCAAAATGCACAGTTGTTTCATTAATCTTAACAGGAGCTTCAGATTTAAGAACCATCTCTTTATCAAATATTGTTACCTTCAATATTTTCTGGCAGTCCAAAAATCCTAATGTTATTGCACCTAGATCTATTTTCCAGGTCATCCAGCTTTGTTTGTAAATGTGTATTTTGTTTCAGCAGAAACTCAATGTTGATTTCCTCTTCTTGTATTCTATTTTCCATGTCATTCACAGCTTCTTCTATGCCTGTCATCTGGATCTTCTGTTGTTGCAGGTCCATATGTAACAAGTCTATTTGTTTTGTAGTTTTTTCTATGAAAGTGTCTATTTTAGTATCCATTTTATCCATCTTAGCAGTAAGTTGCTGGACTATAATTATCAGAGACTGAAGTTCTTTCTTGATGCTGGAGTCTTGAGAATTTGTCTTACTGGAACTCATTTCAGACTGATAAACTGACAGGAAAATTTCCAAAGTAATTTCTGACAGGAATATTAGATATAGTTCAAGAACTATATAAAACAAACGTATTTAAAGGTATTCCTTCTTCTTGAGCAAACATTGTAACATTAAAAAGATTTGCTCTGACTTCTTAATATAAATAGTGTATAGTGTTTCTCAAATCTGACTCTTAGTCATAGAATAGCTTTTATCTCCCTACTTGGATAAGAGAAGTGCTACACATGAGCTGTCCTGGTGCTAAGTGCAAATAATTTAATTATATAAGTGGGAAAAAAAAGAAATTAAGGATGTACTGCAGTTCATGGCTAACTTTATGCCAAGAGGTAATAAAAATAGATTCAATTTGTGAAAATCCCATGCTAAATGTAATCTTGTAAGGTATTTCTAATTTGAAGGAAATTATGTTTATAAAGCCTTTGCCATTTTGCTTGATTCTTTGTCAAACATGGGCACTAATTCCTATGGAAGCAGTAAGGGTGTCATGTGCTTTAACTGTTTTCAGTTCTTTTGGCCATAGCCCTGCCTCACAAGATTTTCACTGCCATTCAAACTGTTTGGTCTTATATTAGCAGTAACAATGTGTCCAGTTCTATACTTGGATGTTTTGTGATAATGGAGGCATGGATTGTTTACCACTAGTAGAAGATGAAGATGAACTCAGCCACAAAGAAAATGATGATGAGGGGGTTTACAATGACAGCCACAGTATACAGCTGATTTCTACCTATACTACTAGAAGTCAGAGTTAACTGCTGTTTCTTCATGTGAGATGTTCAAAGTTGAACCAATTAGGAAAAGTGGAACAAACAAAGAAAAGCAAAACTTTTGTTTTCATTATTAAGCATATGCACTCTGAATTCCAATTTTACATATATTTTCACTTCTGGAGGCTATATCAAATCTGTTTAACAAGACTGAATTCAGTCCTTCAATATAAAGTAGGCACTGGAATTAAAATAAAGTTAAGATTTAATAGAAATTGAATGGAATGGAATGGATTAAACTGCATGGGGTACCAGGTTTAGTTACTTCAAAAACTCATCATAACAAATGTACAGAAAGGAGGATTTCTGACATTGTGGTGATTAGTGTAGTAAAGGTTCTTCAATGATCGACTTATCTGCATAATACTGAGCAACAGTAAAGCTGAAAAGTAAATCCCAAAATGTAGTAGGGTGAAAAAAATAACTTTAATCATTTTAATGCAGGGGGAAAGCCTTCTGTGCCCCATGATGTACCAAAAGAATGGAATCTTTTCAGATGCACACTTGGAATTTGGAAGTTGGCAATGAACATTCTGTTCTTCATTATCTTTTTCTTCAGGCTACTACCAGATGAGCAATTTCACCTTAACCATCTGTACATCAGCCTGTGGTAAGGTATGGTTCACAAAAATCCTTACCTGCAAGGAGAGGGTGATTAAGTAAATTAATCAGATAAGAGTAGGGGGATTTATTAAATAGATGGATGGGATTTATTAGCAGAGTCTGAGAGATGAAAGTCATATAAAGTGACACTTGCAATGAGCAAGAAAGACAAAGTAGTTTGGAAGAGGTTACCTCTAGAAACCCATTTCAGCTACAACCCCCTGGCTTTCTCTCAGTTGATTATGTTACCTACATGACAGAAGCCAACAACTGTATCAACAACAAAAATATCATAGAGCAACTGTTAACAAAACCTTGTCAAACCTCAGCTCACACATTACTGAACATAATGAAATATAACCAATTAAAAAAAATACTGCTAAGAAACCTACAGTTAGTAAATATGGACAAAGGAAAAGAACTGTTAAAAAAGTATGAACTGACATTGTCCATACAAAACCAAAGGCATTGATGAAACCATGAACACCTTCAGTTCAAAGTGAATACAATGATTGGCCAAGCATTTACAACAGTCTAAACTAACTAACTAACTAACTAACTAACTAACTAACTAACTAACTAAATTAATTAATTATTAAATAAAGTATAGTAAATAAGCTGGTCTTGGCTAACAAAACAACAATGCAAAGCCTAGGCAGAAAACAAGAAAATCAGTGTAGTATCCCCACTACTGAAATACAAAGGAGCCAATTAGAATATTATAGATCCCTTAGAAGTGAATGGCAAAACCACTACTATAACATTTGCTCCAGCAACCAGTAAAACCAAAAGCCTTTTAGAACTATATCATCAACCAAATGCATAATAATAAAAAGTGGGATGACAGCTGTCCTGGAAAAACAATATATTTAGAATTAACTTTTTTGCTACTTCATCACCATATTCAATAAGTACTACAAAAACAAAACATCATTTCATCTATCACAGTAGATCTACAAACAATTTTAACCAAAACATATCAAAAATGACTTAGAAGTTTACAAAGGACCACAGGTCAGACTTAATTGACTGACTTCTATGATTTTATCTAAAGAAAATGGGATCCCACCACTTACCCATTAACAGGAATCATCAACCGCAACCTGAATAATAAAGCATGTATAGTACAGTATGGACCATATTCCAATCAAGTCAAAGACGGATGGTTTGTTTATAAGATGGGTAAAAATTTGAAATATCTATTTGAAAATGGCCCTGTGGCCAATGTAGATATATAATATTTGTCCATTATTATATTGGTAGGACAGAAAGACAATTTTAGAAAGAATATATATTCCATTTTATACAGCAAAAAACTAAGGATGTAAGAAATGCCCTATTTAAACATGTAAATGCTGTAGGTATAGAACACACCTTCAAATTGGTTAGCATTCAAAGAATGGCAAAAATCCATACAGATGCCATGACTTGGCCTGGAATTAATGAATATATTACAGTCAAACCACTATTGATGGTTAAGGATTAAAGTTAATAGGTCCACAGTGACATCAAGTAGAAAATGCAGAAATATAGTTAGACATGATACATTAGACTTTATTATTTATTATGATAAGTATATCTAGGACTGTGGTATATTCTTATAAGACAATTTATAAAGATATTATATGGAGTTTTAGGTGAAAAATATGTATTATACTTATATTAAGTTATACATCTTATTAAGAATATTAGTATGTTATATATTTTATTTTAAAAGAATATATAGTGATTATATTTTTTTAAAAGAAGATATGATGAAACTATCTTCTATTATCATAGCAAAGTTTTAAGATAAGTGAGTTATTTGCTTTAATTAATAAAAGCTTTTTGGCCATTATATGTATTTAAACAGTGAACATTTTAACTGTTCTGAGACTTTACATGCTGCATTGGTTCCAGTTATCTACGAGTGTGTTCAGTGCTTTGCTCTTACTGTTGTTATAACTGTGAATTCTTGCAACCTGAAGGAGGGTTATTCCCCATTTGTCAGGAAGCAGGCAAAGCAGATTCCACTATTTCATGGATTAGACTACCATAAGACAGAAAATTACAGACCTATAATCATTCTTAGCATCATCTTCTTTGGTTACTAGTTGGTATTCTTAGCATCTATCCAAAATAATGCATTAAACAGTATATAAGCAGCTAACAACATTTCCCTCCATGAACAGCACTCCACATACATTTAGAGTTGTATCAGTTGACAAACAATCTTTCTTAATCATCTCATACAAGTGGCTTCCAGTTGTGATAAAGGCAGACCAACAGCTATAGTATTACTCAATTTCTCAAAGGTATTTTATATAGTCACCTACCATAGTTTTAACTTGAAACTGCAAAAAATTGGTTTCAACAGTACAGTTTTATTCCAGTGCAGAGTATACCCCTAATTAGAAATCAGTCAGCATTTTGGCAAAACAAACTCAACACTTCATTCACAACACATATTTTCCTACTCCAAGGTACAATCCTTGGTCCACTTCATTTTAACATCTTTATTAACAGCATGCATCAACATAAATATAGTCTTATTTTAGTACGCAGATGATTGAGTCGTGGTCCACAGTGCACCTACTATCTAAAAACTAGAATCCAAGCCTCAGTTTTCTTTCAACAAGTTACACAGCTAGATAATCCAAAAAACAATCTTATTCTTTATCAGAAGAAAAAAAAAACAGCAGCCATCCTCAACTAAGACTTTAGCTAACATAAATCTTTTTCTTGCTAGAAATACTTGGATATAACCATTGGCATCAAGCTGTCCACTAAACAGCACATAAACACAAGTATGAGAAGAATAAGCAAAAAAAAAAAAAAACATGAGCACCTCACCAACAAGGCTAATAGATCTTGCCAGCAATCAAGATAAACATACTGGGATTTGATTACAGTCAGAACTACTATATGAGGCAATATCTTTAAAAAGAATGAAAAGTAATACCAATCTACTCACCTCAGCTTGTAAGAAAATGTTAAAGTCTACTGCTTGCAAACCAAACATATTTAACCTCCTTAAGGGGTGATCAAAAAAAAAAAAAAACTCAAACACATCTAGATCATCTTTAACAAACAAAAAATAAATAATTTACATTAACTCCCACCAGATGTCAAATTCTTTGGAGAGAGGTCTTGATGGTGCCTTTTTCATTAAACTGGAAGGACTTTTGAATTCAGCTGCCAGGCCATTCAAGTTGCTAAGGTCAGAAGACTGCAGGGACTGTTGATGCTTAGGTGTTCCTCCGTACTTCCCTTACTGATAAACTTTTCTTGGAACTTTCTATTTTAGCAATAGGGTATGATTGTTGTTTGGGAGCTCTATCACTGTGCTGCTGGTTAGGGCTGCTAGAAAAAATGATATACAGGTATACCAGTGACCATGGCTCTCAACTTCTTAACACAAAAAGTCCAAACAAATCCAAAAATAATGAGGGGCAAAGCCCCAAAAATAGAGACACATTTTAAATATTGCCCTTATAAACTTAGAGACTAGCTAGAATTGAGGGTCTTGTTTTACTATGCATTTTCTGAAGGATATGAAGTCTAAAACTCAAATGCCTTTCATTATTTAGTGAATTTAGTCCTCAATGATTTGCTGCAAAAATCCAGAAAAATCACAAATTTTATAAGAAACAGACCAAAAATAAGAGGCAAAAATCTGGATATTCTGTGAAAATGTGGACAGTTGAGAGGTATGCTAGTGACACATAACTGAGAATAAGTGTGGTAAGCAGGTCTATATTGAATTCTCGAAAGCCGACAATGTTGAATCTGACATTGTCAGCATGAGAACAGCGAAACTGCAGAATGTTAAAGAAGTAAACAAAAATCTCCATAAGGGGAGTTTTCCATTTACTTCAATGTAGTGCGGCCTCGGAGTTGGTATAGTTAAGTAGCAGGAAGTGTGGGGGGTGCAGGGGGGCTTACACCATTTAGTTTTTTTTTTGTTTGTTTTAATTTTTTTTGGAACATTCAATGTTTTAACAGTTTGATCACTAAGGGTCGACCTTTAGTGATTAGAACTGTTAAACATTCGATGTTCCAATATAGACCAGTGGTAAGAATGCCACTTGACAGCTGCTGTGGTGCAATATCTCAGTAGTATTAGCAGTCCTTTTAAGTATAGTTACCATATTTCCACACATGCTTTCCTTTTGATGGTTACCTTCCAGGAGTTTTAAGAGTGAAGACAAATAATGGTATCACTTAACTACAAATACTTTCTCTACTCCACACCTCAATCTTTTAATCTGAATCAGCAAATGTCTGCACCTTAAATATGCTGTGTCACTGACTGGAAGGTTGTTTTGGAGAAGGCCTTGGGGCTTTTTATGCCCTCTCATTGATAAGTGATCAATGGGAATATGTTTAAAGAGAAGGGAGGGAAGGACTGTAAGAAGGCAACTAAATCCTAGCCATCCAGTCCTTTATCCAGACCTATCACATACACACAAGGTGTTAATGACACAGTCTATTCTTAAATCATTCATATGTAACCTCTCTTTCTGCCTTCCGTTAACTGTATAGATGCCTTGACACTGTGCAGACAGGGCTGAATATTCCTGAAGTGCAATAATTGCTGTAAAAAGAAAACAAAAGCTGCCCTTATTACTGATAGTTAATGGCTTTATTTTTGGCAGTGCACATCATACATGGGACTATAATGTAGAAAAATTGTCAGTTTAGTTGAAGAGCTAATCTGATCACAGTGGGTATACCTGATAGCTACACAGCTTACCTGTACCACAGGGCCATGCACCTGTATCAGTAAATAAAAAAACAAGCTTCTGAAAGGTAGTTTGAAAACACTCCAAAGAATACATGCTCCTCAAAGCAAGAAGTGATGTCTCAGTATACTATTGCAGGTCTGAATTTGTAGTACTTTGAGCTCAAGGTTTACACTGTGATTATAATGTTTGCTAGCTCTGCTCAAATTACGAAATTATTCTGGGGTGAAAACATAGCTAGAGTCTGTAAAGGTCCTCTCCCTGCATACACAATTAGGGCTAACTATTTCAGACAATGATTGTGTAACCAGGCATCTTCTCTGACTGAGTATATTACTTGGACTGAGAGTTAGGAATCTGAAAGTTATAGGATCTATTTTCTACTGTTAAAAAATAAAAAAAATATATTGGTCATATGTAATCTTCAATGCACAACAACGTGGCAAAATGTATAGTGACTAAAGAAGCAGAATGAAAATTGTTTGTTGAGCACCACTCCATGCTTGTGTTAATTCCACTATTCACTACCACAAAGCAGATAGCGGCCTACCCTTTTGATAGAGTAACTTTTTACTCAGACACCATGGAGAAGTTAGGGCTGAAAATGGTTTGCAGTAGTAGTCTGACAGAAGCATACAACACCTGCTGATACAGACACAGTAGAGTGGAGATGTCAGAGAACTTGTAAATAATTCAGTAGTCCATGTTACAAATCTGTCCAGTTTTTCCCTCATATTTTCAGTCTGTTCCTCATAAAAATTGTGTTTTTTTGGTGCTTCAGTGAGGAATAAAATCAAGACATCTGATTGACAGAATTTGTACCTTCTAGAAAATTAACAATAATGCAAAAAATGTTCTTCTATCAGCTTTCTAAATTTATAAGAGCAATATTTAAAAACTGTCCATATTTTGGGGTCTTTCTCCCCACATTATGTTTGGCTTTGTTCAGATTTCTTGCAGTAAGATGATGAAGGTATGCCGTAGTTTCGGTTATGGGGAAGTTGCTTCCCCACTATTTCACTGCTGGTGAATCTGCTGAGAGATCCAGAACAGCCAGTAAGAAAGCTAGACGAAATGAGGATGTCCAGCCAAGAAATGTATGGATGGATTGCAGTATGTGACAGACAGGCATAACTGTTAAATAATGTAGAAAAAGAGGGTGTTCATCATCATCATCATCATCATCATCATCATAAAAATAACTACAATGACTGCAGGACATTTGATTGACTGAGTCATCATATTTTAATTTGCTTAATTTTAATTCATTCATTTGCTTACCTATTAAATGAACTGGTCTATCTCTGATGTTTTAGGTAACGCTATTCACTAGTAGTCAATTGGTGTAGGCCTGGAATAAAAGAAATGTTAACTTTGGGATCTATGTGATGGAATGTTTTGTTTTTCTTTATTGAGTGTATTTGTGCTACTGCTATTCAGCACTTTCCTGTGGTAATCACTTTTGGTGGCCCATGCATTGCATTGGCACAGGAACCTTATCATTTATTCTCTCACACGCATGCTCACATTCAAACACACACTCATATATATATACACACACGCGTGTGTGTGCTGCACACACACACACATGCGCGCGTGAAATCCCTGATATATCCCCATACTATTTTTGTCACTAAATTTCATTCCTCTTATTGTTTAGAAACTGCATGGTGATGTTAGACCTGGTGCTCTATTAACTTTATAAGTGACTTGGAGTAATATTAAAAAAAATCTCCCAGTGTCATGTAGTTTTCCACCTGGATTTGTATGGAAGTCTTGAACATGACTGCTAACAAGTGTGGAACCCCCACACATGAAAATAATCCCTATCCCTCTCATCTGTCCCGGAGTTTATAGAACATCCATGATTTTGCCCCATACCTGTCCTACCCCTCATAATTTGTGGACCAGCACAGTCAGTCAAAACTGCCAGTCACTAGAATTTTCATACTTTTTCTTAGTTAAAAGAGTATCCAGATACAAGAGTTTATCTGTAGCAGAGATGACTAAAGTACTGTTGATTTATTTATTTAGTTGACTTAGGTTAATATTTAAAGAATATCCCTGGTGTCTAGTGTTAGTGCAAAGAACTAAAAAAAAATGAGTTACTCTTTATGCGAAGAGGACAAGGTTCAAACCATTTTCTCCTTTTATTATTATTATTATTATTATTATTATTATTATTATTATTACCTGGTGTTTAGTGTTACAAACCATATGTCTTTTGGCTTTCTTGTTACAAAACTTGTTGTTCTATTAACTATATAATGGAGTTTAGGGTAATAGTATTCCCGATGTCTAATGCCACCCATCCATTTTCCTCGCTGCAAAAATGTTGTTTTATTGATTTCTACACTGGAAGTAATATTTTCTGAAACCAATATTGTGGTATGTGCTTGTTAGTTTAGGGGAGTTTACAGATATGACAGCCCCCCTGAACACACTCATATATTCATTCACTTAACACTTAATTGTTTTTTATAATCAAAGTCACTTACCAGTATGAAAACACACACAAAAAAAACAAGGACGCTAAACATGCAGTCACAGTGCACATCAAAGAATGAGCTGGCCAGAACAGTGAAATGATGCAGCCATTAGCATGAAAACAATTGGTAGATGGAATGGACTCCAAAAGTTAGTTGTGAACAGCATAGCAAACTGAAGGAAGACTTCAGTGGACCAGCTGAGGATGTGATTTCAGAAGTCATGCTGGAGTCAGTCTGAGTACTTAGAGCACTTATTTATTTAGAGTAAGATAATTACAAACTCTGTACATTGGATTGGATTCCATTCCATTGGATTCCAAAATACATTGTGCATGCCCAATGCAACTTAAATGCACCAATGTACAACACTGACTCTTTTCCATAATACTTGGCAAATGTCATACAGCAATGCAAGGAAAGGAAACTGTCACTCATGGAATCCTTTGGAATCCATAACAATACTGAATTTAAAAAATGCTTCCTGCAGTGAATGAACTGCAACAGACTGCAACAGGCTGTGGTAGTGCAAGGCACAGAGCAGGATCTGGCTCTGTTATCTTAGAAGGCAGACAGCTACACAGAGAGCCAAGATACAACTTAGCCATCTCTCAGATCAAGAAATCATTGACAGGTACTGCTTTGACAGACAGCTGGTACAGGCTGTATGCAACATGTGCCCACTACACATCTGTGCATACATTAAGAGGCAATCCCCAAACTTCTTGACACAAAAGTCTGTCAGCGCCTAGGTGCACTAGTGGCTCAAACATTCCAACAACATGTGGGAGGTGGTGTAGGAGTATCATGCATACTGCTAGTTGCATCCTTGCAATATTCCTGGCAGCAATGTGCACCAAGGTAGATGAACACTACACTTTCCATCTACACCCATGAAGTGTCAAAACATCATGCACATTTCTTTAACATTGCCAACTTCTCCCATGTTCTTGGTGCAATAGACTGCACCCACATCCCTATTAATACCCCCATGCAATCACAAGCAGAAAGATACATCAATAGAAAGGGGTAGCCATCCCTGAACTTGAAGGTGGTGTGTGCAGCAGATGGCAGCATAACAATATCATGGTGACAAGGAATGTCCATGATGCTGCCATATAGAGGGAAAGTGGTCTGAGGGCTGACATCCAACATGGTGAAATACCTGAGGGACTACTACTGGGTAAGTATGGTAACACAACTAGGATGTAAGGTAAATACATCCTTGTCAACATTATGCATAATAACAACATATGTGTTTCTTCTCCCTACAACAGGTGACTAGTTATCCACTTGAGCAGTGGCTAATAACCCCATACAGAGAACCTTCTAACCCTGCAGAGTAGCCTAGAATACAGCACATGCCATGACAAGAACCAGCATAGAGCATGTGTTTGGTACACTGAAATCTTGATTCAGATGTCTAGACACACCCAGGGGTGCCCTGCAATACACACATGAAAAGGCAGCATAGATGATTACTGTGTGCACCATACTAAACAATATACTAGCAACCACACATGGTGCTCTTCCTGCTGCAGGTGTGGGAAACCTACCCCAAGAACCTCAAATGCCTAAAGATGACATTCCACAGCTACCAGGGGAGCAGCAGGAGAACACAAGGTGCAGAAGAAACAAGAGTGGGCGATGAAGGATGTGACCAAAAGTCCATTTCAGGCAACATGGTAGCATCTGACACACACCTTTGAGTGATGCAAAGCCACACATCCAGATGTACACAGAGTAAACATTGATGTTCAAGTGCTGCCCCACCATAGCAGCACCATAGGAGCAGAGATTTGGGTATGAAAATAACCTAGTAAATGTACACACCAAGCATCAGACATAACCTCTTAATTGTAACATATAACAGTACAAATATATGCAAATCAATAATGGCAAGGACAATCAGCTCAGGCCATAAGTGACATAGGTATGCATATAGACTCATACTGGTGTATGTCAATATGGCTGACAACAAGGTATATGCTTCTGTGAATGCCCTCCCTATTTCTCCACTGTCAAATGATGCAAACAGAAAAGCAAGTCAGGACATACTGCAGAACTACTGTCCATATCTCAGGCAACATGTAGCAATGTAAAGTATGGCTAAAGTATCACGTACTGAATGGAATTATCTAGGTTACTAAATGTGACAGAATTCTTTGGCATCTGACTTCACAACAACCACACACAGATGACATCATCAGTGGTCTGCACAGCAATCATCACAACAAGATGAGACTAACACTACAGGACATGGTGGATCAACTGTCAGTGGTATTCTAACTCATTCTAGGGCACCCATGTTGATGGCTCATGCTGCAGTCCTGGCTGTCCCTTCCACATATGGAAACACTCTACCTATGTTGCAACACAGAAGAGAATGATGTGTTATGGCCAGCATGAGGAGACAGACTGCGGGGAAAGAGCACTGCTGCAAGCTGATTTGTCATGACTGCTTGGTCTACACTGGATTGGCTAGTAGCAAATGTGTGTGCATGTTGCACATAGACATTGATGCTCACTAGTCAAGAGTTGGTCTACTAAAAGGGTTCCTGCCCCTCCCATGTGGTACCCAGACAAGTACAGTCAGGGCAAACAGAATCCTGATCATACTACAGCACTGTTGTAGCACTGATCTAACCAGGGATTCAACGACCATGCCACAGATAACATGCTTTCATTCGGAGCAGCCAAAACTGCTATGACCTTACCATGTCTGCACTCCTGTCCTTCATGTAGCACATACAGCTGGAGTGCAGTATGAACTGTGGCACAAGCAAGTGCATGACTGTCAGATCCATGATGTTGCTGTAATGTTCATTTGCCTGTTGGAGTAGGCAGATACCCTTTGACACATACCTGTGCACACCAGCTGCATGCCTATATCTACTGTGTTGGGCAGTATTGCTGTGTTGTGAAGAAATGCCAACATCATCAACAGACATAACATGGGGCTGTGCTACACAGGCCTCATCCTGTCCACCATCTGCTTTCCCCACATTGTCAGAATGGCTAGAGATGCTTTCCTCCACATCTGAGGCTACAACCTCATCCACATGACGATCACCATTTGAGACAGACTATATAATCAAATCTTTGTCTTAAGTGCTAGGGGCCATGCTAGCAAATTAAGACACATCAGATTCCACTTCGGGGTCAGTGGACTGGCTAATGGAGGATGAAGGTAGTGCACATGCTAAAAGAAAAGACAAATATAATGAAAGAGATGACACAGGTCACATATGCTTATTATGCATGCTGGATATCATTACTGACATATGCTATAACTATATCACTATAATGTTACAGATGCTAATGACTTACAAGGAGATCATGTCTGAATGTGACCTATGGAACCTACATAACAGGGAGTTGACAATTATGTCAGATATGCAACATATATGACATATGTGAGGAATAACACCATATCACACACCTGACGTTCTTGTGTGAATTTGAAGTAGGAGAAGAAGGGTGAAATGTAACTGCTGAAGTGAAACAAGACATTGACACAGTATTAGTAAGCATATGCTTGTCATCAAGTATGATTCCAGCAGAGGTACAACACACAGTAGGTAATATATACACATACCCAATGGTCACAGTTGAGGTGCCGATGGTGGCTGCCTATGCATGGGTAAAAAGACACAGTATTAATGGAGGACAGCAACAGGAGTAATGCCAATGACATGAAGGAAACAAGAGGCAATAGCATACCTTTTGCACCTTACCTATTTGGTGAGTTTGTCTGTCGTAATGTGGATCCTGCAGTGGGAAAGTACAGACAAAGCAATCAGAGTCATAAATGCAGGCATATATGTATGATGACCTATACTGCACTGTGTATAAAAAACAGTGACATTAATTTCATACAACACAGTTGTGCTACACAGTGCTGCAGCCTATGGACACTTTGGGAAATCATACCTGGTCTTTTTGTAGTGGAAGGCTGCAGGTTCAAGTTCCACCCTATGTGTTTGGATTTATTTTTGTTTTACATCATAGGTCATTGTGTTGTAGACATTTTCAGAAAGCCATTAAATTGTCTTCATATTTGGCTTTTTCCTTCAAAATGTTTTGGTTATGATAATGCAGTCAAGCTCTTGTGCTTTTGATATTGCCAGGCAGGTGGAGCACATACTATGACGGGTGAAGAAATGCATGTTGATGTAGCAACTGCTGCTCAATTAACAATTAAGTGAAACAGAGTAATGCACATACATCTCAGAGTTGTATTTATCATACAGCATTGGTCATGTTGAAGAACATTTGAATGAATGATACATTGATCTCTGTGGTTTCTTGTAAATTCATTTGTATTTAATTAAGATCTTCTTCTTCTTTTTCTTTTCGCTGCTCCTGTTAGGAGTCACCACAGTGGATCATCTGTTTCCATTTCTTCCTGTCCTCCACATCTTGCTCTGTCACACCAACCATCTGCATGTCCTGTCACCACATCCATAAACCTTAATTTAGGCCTTCCTGTTTTCTTCTTACCTGGCAGTACCATTCTTAGCATCCTTCTCCCAATATAATCAGGATTCCTCCTCAGCACATGTCCAAACAAATACAATCTCACCTCTCTGGCTTTGTCACCAAACTGTCCAACCTGAGCTGACCCTCTAAAATACTCATTTCTAATCCTGTCCATCCACATCATACCCATTGCAAATCTTAACATCTTTAACTCTGCCACCTCAAGCTCTGACTCCTGTCTTTTCATCAGTGCCACTGTATCCAACCCATATGACATAGCTGGTCCACTACCATCTTGTAGTCCTTCCCTTTCACTCTTATAGGTGCCCGGCTGTCACAAATCACTCCTGACACTCATCCTCCAACTCCACCCTGACTGCACACTTTCCTTCACCTCTCTTCCACACTCACCATTACTCTGAATTGTTGATCCCAAGTATTAAAATCAACCACCTTCACCAGCTCTACTCCTTGCATCCTCACCATTCCTCTGTCCTCCCTCTCATTCACACAAATATATTCTTAGTCCTGCTGACCTTCATTCCTCTCCTCTATGGAGCATATCTCCACCTCTCCAGGGTCTTCTCTGCCTGTTCCCTACTCTCACTACAAATCACAGTATCATCCGCAAACGTCATAGTCCACAGGGACTCCTGTCTGATCTTGTCTATCGACCTGTCCATCACCATTACAAATAAGAAAGGGTTCAGAGCTTATCCTTGATGTAATACCACCTCCACCTTGAACGCATCCATCACTCCTACCACAGGCCTCACCACTATCACACTGCCCTTGTACATATCATGCACATACTTCTCTGCCACTCCCAACTTCCTCATACAATACCACAACTCCTCTCTAGGTACCCTGTCATATGCTTTCTCTAAGTCCACAAAGACACAATGCAGGTCCTTCTGACCTTCTTTATACTTCTCCATCAACACCCTCAGAGGAAACATCACATCTGTAGTGCTCTTTCCTGGCATGAAACAATATTGCTGCTCACTAATCATCATCTCCCTTCTTAAGCTAGCTTCTGCTAATAATGAAGGTGATAATTTATATATGCAGGCAAATCACTGTCTTAATCATTTAACTGACGTTAGCACTCATTGAGGGTAGTTAGCTGTAAAATTAGAACTAGTAAAAGAGTACCTTATTAAGGAGTTGTGTGGCAGCATGTAGAGAGAAAAAATATGGTTGTTTCTCAATGGTAAGTTGAGGCTGAATAGTAAAATGCCAATAACTATTGAAGATAGCCAAAATGCTTTGTAATTTTGATGCCATGCCAGGGTGAGTGCATATGAAGAAAAGCAATAAAGCAAAAATGTTGTGGTAAGCTGCCTAATGTCAGGAAATGGAAGTTGCATTAGTGTTTCATTTGATGCTGATGTGTAAACTGAGGTACAATTTATCTTATTTTATCAGAGACTTTAATTTATATTCTGAGTAACTCAAGAGGTAACTCATTCACCTTTAATGTGTTGTCTCTTTTTCCTACCTTAATTGATTGCATTTGTTTTTCATAAGAGTGTTTTTATGTATACAGTTTCATGCAAATGCATTAGTGCATGTGTACATAGATTTATAGATATAGCTATAGATTTATAATAATAATGGTTATAAGGGATGTAGAGGTTGCAGTAAATTACATTTACATAAAAAGGAAAACATTCCAGTGTTTTGCAAAATCATGTTCAATTTGATGGGCAGATATTAGAAGTTGGACAATCACATGCTTCCAATATACAAATAATGAGGTTTATATATTACATTCCATAATTATCTTGGAAATTAACTGTTCAAATAAACTGTTTGTAACAATTTTACATCTATAGCACATGATTACATCTAAATGCGACTGAATACTGCAAAAGCATAAGCTAGCAGCTGCTTACCTTCCTAAATGCACCATAACATATCAAACACTGTTTTGTTGAATATTTACTGAAAGAGGATCCATTTCACTGTTATGCTTTTTGCTTTCTAAAATTGCAACTGAAAAGCCAATTAAGAGATTAAACATGCAGGCACTAGAACAGAGGTCAGAATTAAGGTGACTTGCTAGACCTTACTACGGTGTTAATTATGTTTGACTTTAATTAATAAGACCTGCTTTGTTGACAGGGTGCATCCTGGTGGACTCCTTCCTGTTCACATTGACAGGCCTGTTTAGGAAGGAGGGTATTAGAATACTCACTCGATTGCTGACTATACTTAGCTAGGAAGGGAGATGTTGTTTCATGAGGAAGCCATCTTCACTTTACCCCAGTCCCTATTAGGACCTCGTGATGGTGTGGGAATCCACATGGAACTTTGTGATGGGGCCAGTAGTGTTTGAGGGCATGAGCTTCATACCCTCCATATCTATACATGAGGACCAGGATGTATATGTGAGAGTTTTAAACAGATCAGTTGCAGGGGGTGCAGGGTAATAATGTTTTATATGTTACAGCATACTGTAAAAAAATAATTGAATAAAATGGTGAGCTTTCTGTGGTGCAACCAACTGACCAGATAAGTGGACTGATAAATCCAGAGAAATGAAACAATTATTGGCTCTGCAAAGGAACAAGGAGCTGCATCTCAGATAAAGGTGACAGGCAACATTGTATTTGGTACTGGAAAATGAAGGTCTTAGACAGTTATAGAGGGATCTAGTCATTATTACAAGGACTTTGACAGGAGACAGAGGTAGAAGTCACTTGGTCAGGCCAGTCACCCAAAGGAGACTCAATTTGTGAGGGAGGCACTGAAAGAGGAAGTTTGAGGAGTGGGAGATGTTAACCAGCTGTGGTTTTATTTGTAAGATGTTAAGGACAGAAGTTTACTGGGAGTCAGTATTTCTTTGATGAATCAAAGGAATTCCTTTTTTGGTAACATGGGATGGGACGAAAATGTTTTGTGTAACAGGGTGAGTACATAACCACAGGTAAATAGGGGCTGCAGAAGGAAGGCTGCACCCCCTTAAACAGCCAACATACATACCACAGGAAAGAAGCAGAATTGCTGCAGTTAAGACATGAACACAGTAGCTGTAGTTACAGAGGCACAGCTGCCATACACATAAGAGGTGCAATCAGGTAATCATCCAGTATGTGACCAAGGTGTCAAAGTGGAGACCATGCTGAGGGAACTAGAACCTGATCAGGACTGGAGGGAGTGCTTTGAGTTATGTTGGACAGTCTACCACGTCATGTATCTTAATGCCATTATCTTTGAAAGGGACTTAAAGCAGGACATCCTGATGATAACTTACTTCTTGACTGTGATGGAGTCACACAGGTATAGGACAGTTATGTCTTGGCTATGATACAATCATACATTTTGTAAACTCAAAGCCATGGATAAGTCCTTTTGTTGGGAACTAAAGTACAATGACTCATAGCTCAGCACCATGGACAAACCCAGATGGTTACAATGGGATTCCAGGATTCAAAGAAACGTTCAAAGACCTGCTAAGCTTTCCATACTAGGTAATGCTCCTGGGTAGTTTGAAAATGTACCCACCATGGTTGCTACTGTGTGGGACCCACTCAGTTTTGTGCTGCTGGCACAAGCAATACTCATTCAGTCTCACAGGGTCTAGGAGGCAGTGACGCCTCCAGTACAGGCAACTCCAGGATCTATGGAGAGAGTTCAACAGGACACCTGGTAGCTTCCTCAGTGCAAATGACACAACCTACAGGAAGGGTGGGCCATTCCACAATCATAGTTGACATGCTGCAATTCATGCTGTCAGGTTAACCCAATAAAGAGGAGGGCAGGTAACTGATAAATACATTCAGGTAAGGCATTCAAATTAAAGTAATCTCAAACCTCTCTAACAAGGTATGCAAATATCTGTCCTTTATAAGTGTTAGATTTTATTAATATTAGTCTGAAATTAATTATGTTGTAAATATGCTGAAAGAAAAGGCTTGCTTAAATGCAGAAACAGAGTTTAGTAATATGTGATCAGCAGTCATACTAAATGACCATGGCTTGGAAAAGGAATCTGCTGAATGGACATTTTTCCATTACAGACTTAAAAACAGGATGTATGTAAGAGCAAAAATACAAAATCTGCTTTTAAAGAATGGACATTTTTCCCTTACAGACTTAAAAACAGGATGTATGCAAGAGCAAAAATGCAAAATCTGCTTTTAAAGAACACTGACATGTTTTTCTGCATATAAAAAATGGACACAATATGTTTCCTAAAATAACAGGATGGACACAATATGTTTCCTAAAACAACACAATATGTTTATGACACTGTGACAATGTGTTTTCTCAAAAATATGTTTTTCTGCATGGAAAACAGGATATGCTTATTAGCATTGGCACAAGAACAGATGTTTTTATACACAGATCCAAATAGAATACAGAACAATGTGTTTCCTCAAAAATATGTTTTTTTGCATGAACAACAGGACACTGTTACAGGATGTTCACACTGTCAGAAAAGACGGTCTCTTACAAGACATTGTTAAACAAGGAAGCTTAGTATTGTTTCTACAGGATAAGCAATTCTCCAAAATAGAATACCAAGAGGACTAAAACTGTATATAAAGAGCTGTATAAATCCAGTTATGTTAGAGGTATGGTAGGGACTCATTTGTCCTAAGGTAAATGTTATATCTCTCACATCATCTGTACTATATGAGAAGTAAAGTTGGAACAGTACTTTTAAGCTGCAACATGGTTCCATTTGCTTTATTATAAAAGTTATTGGTTACTGCTCTTAAAGACAAGTGCTGCAAAGTATATTCTCTCATCAGTGTATATTCTGCAAGTTTCAGTATGCAACAGACTGTGAATGCAAATATAACCAGACTTTGAATTTTAGCAGAATCCAGCCAGCAAGACTGAGTGTCTTAAGAGCAGTTCAAATCCATCACACCAAGCAGTAAGAAGCTCGATGTAATTTTTTCAATGGCAAGCTAGCCTGCATTTGAACCTACAATCTGCAATTCAAACACAGGAGGAGTGATGGTAAGCCCTGCAGAGGGTCACTTCAGTCAAATTGCAGTAACTAACATTTCTACGTATGTGTAAATCCTAAACAGAAGTATTCCAGTTTATGCAGCTTGCAGAAGTAAAGTTTTTTAGACGTCTACAATCCGGAGTGAGACTAGTTCAAGAAATTTGCAGTGCCATAAATTCTTCAAGAAAAGGTGACTGTCCACTAGCACAGTAGTCCGCTGCCTGTTGTGCTTCACCAGCTTCTCAAGTGACTCTGAAAAATTTCTAGCCATCAGCAACAGCAGCCTGATCACCTGTTTTCTTGCTAACTGGTAAGACTTTTTTCTCTGTCACATATTTAGTGTGGATGATGTTAAACAGTTTGTATATTCTTAAGAGAGTTTGTATATTCTTAAGACAGTTTGTATATTACTAGATAGTATGGATATTATTTATAATTCATGCAGGAGTAAACCAAACTTTAGTAAATTGCTATGTTGGTATACACAGCACATTAGTAAATGTAAAACCTTATTAGGGCAGGTTGATAGTAAGGCATTATGCAAATGTATTACGATATTTGACTGGTATCTCAAAGAAAACCATGTGAAATATGACAAATGTTTATTGTGTGCTTCAACAAAAACTGCATTTTGTGTATTATGCCATAAAAATGTATTGCATCATATTGCTAAAAAAATAGACTGTGAAGACAGATCTGTTCATGATAAAGAATTAACTAAGGGTAAAGTGTTTCTGTTACATTATGATGTTGAACAGTTATGTCCTGTCACCACATGAGTCAAATCAGTTACTGATAGAACCCCTAGTACATTTTGTTACAAAGAAATGTAATAAACTTCTAAAAGACAGACACGATGAGTTCAGGAAGCTTAGACAAGTTATATATACATCTTTTCAAAAGTGCATAGGAGTTTCAAATTCAGCAGAACAGCTTACTAAAGAATGTCAGAAAGACCATGCAACATTACTGGAAATTCAACAGCAGTTGCAGGATAAAGGAAATAAATTAGCTGAACTGACAAAGACTGGGAACTTCCTGCATACACAGTTAATCTGTGCAAAAGAAATATATTTTATAATATGTTTATGTTTTGAAAATGGTTAAACATACATGATAATGGTAGGATCTGATGTCTGGACAGATCGTTCTTAAATGTTTTACTTTCATTCAGTTAAAGCAAGACATCTATCAGTACTACAGTAAAGTAAAGCATATGAATGCCATTCATTAGCATAGTCAAAAGGTAAACAAAACTGTTCTAGTGTATAAAATTAAATAAAAATAGATGAGTAAAAATTTAAAGTCACAAGACATGACATGCTTGTATAAAGATATACATATACAAGACAGACATGCATGTGTGTTCTTTTCATATAGAGTACATTTGTTTACAATGCACAAAAGCAAAAGGCAGACAACAGCAAATATAAATAAACATATGTTATAATTGTATAGTAACACCAAACAGTTAAAGTTCTGAATTTTAAAAATAAATAAAATCACAGATGGTATTAGTCAAACAGTTTTTGTAAAATTAATGGCAGGACAGTTAAATAGATAAATAAATAAAAAATACTAAAATCAATGTAAGGTAATTATAAAATAATGTCTATTTATGTTGTATAAATGCATAGTTATGCAACTCACAATCACATTAAAGGAAAAATGCCAAAATAATTAATTATAGTTTATAGAGTATAAAATGTGAGCTCAGACCTTCCTAGACTGAATAAATAGTTACAGGAAATGCTGGAAAGATAAGATAAACAACAAGACTGATTGCCAGATAAGTAGCTTGAGTTTTTCTAAAGCATCATTGTTATTAAAACATACTTGTTAAAATGTTTACAAGCAACACTATTTAGTAATTGTCATAAAATGCCACAATTGTGCATAGATGTCACTGATAATCTGTTTGCAAGTAAATGTTAAAAGAGAAGAAAAAAACTCAGTTGCATCAAGTACAGCCAGTAAATGGGCTATAGTATATATACAGTTCAAATCAATTGTGCAGGAGGGTGTAAATACCTACTAGAGGTAATATACAGTGAAAGCTTTATTAAAAAATGATCAAATCAGATAAAAGTCCATAGTTTATTAGTAACCAAATAACGTAAATGTATGGCCAAAGTGTTGGGCTGACATACATTCTATTCTCACAGCATAGGGCAGGTAAACAGTGCTGAAGTACTACAGGGGGAGGGGCACTTTCTTAGTTTTACACTGACTGTATAAGCAGTACTGCACAAGGGTCTGAAATAAAGCTACAGAAAAAATAAACAACAAGGGTCTGAAATAAAGCTACAGAAAAAAATAAACAACAAGGGTCTGAAATAAAGCTATAGAAAAAATAAACAACAAGGGTCTGAAATAAAGCTACAGAAAAAAATAAACAATAAGGGTCTAAAATAAAGATACAGGAAGAAATATCTCATTCCTTCTTGACAATACTCTTTTATGGGGGGAAAAACAGGTATTGGTGTACTAGAAATACTGGTAAACTGGATTAAACCTGACAGGATAAGATATTTTACAAGTTGTTAATAGCTATCATAATGGTTATTATTGTATTGTTTAGAATTAAATTGTATTTACAACCTGTTAAATTGTAAAGCTATACAAGAGATGGTTTAAAAAACAAGAGATGATTTAAAATTGCTTTATTAAAGCTATACAAGAGAGAATAAAGATATGCAAAATGCATAAATGTTTCTAATAGCAAGAATGGTCACTATTTTAAATATGTTTTTGGTAAAACAATGTTGGTATAAAAAGCATGAATATTGTTAATAATTGTTGAGTATGTAGTTTAAAATAACAGGACATATGAATTTGGTATCAATTCCACTAGATATTTCTAAAGAGACATAAACATTTTCCAAGATTTTGCTTAATATTAATGTTATTAAATTTGTAAGATTAGACTAAATGTACTTTATAGTCTTTGTATGTACAAATGCAGAAGAATTCAGTACAAATGAGATGAATGTCTAGTAATAAATATGTGTGAAAAAACATGTTTTAAAAAAATGGGTCCAGTATACCTAGTAAATTGAAATGCATAAATAGCAAACAGTCTGTGTAAATACATACTGTACAGGATACATCGTAATAAGTTCAAATGTAATTTGTCAAGTTGTAATTTCACTGGTTTTACCCAAGTAAAATAATTGCTTTCAAATATTCATTATCTAAGCCCAGTTCAGTACTTTACCAAGATTTTAATGGGCAGTTCAAAGACATGACCACAATGTTATGGTTAAAATGACATTGAAACTGCGTATTTTCAGTAGTGTATAAATGCTTACAGTAGCACATGGCTATTGTCTCTTATAGTTAATTCAACAGTTGCAAAGAGTTAATGGAACAGTTCTAAGTCATAAATAAAATTCTATGATTGCAAAAGAATAAATTGATCAAGTTAAACTAAAGCAGACAGCTCATAACTGATAAAATATTTTCACAGAATGGTCTGCAAAAGAAAAAGTTGTTAAATACATTCAGTTTTGGTAGTAATACTTTAATATCATTGTATTAACTATGTAAAATTGCATTTTGATTTGTTGTATCAAACTATAGGTTTGTTTCTTAATGTGTTTTCTATATAAAATGTTTTGAGTATGTTTAAAAACAGAGGGAATTGTTAGATTTTATTAATATTAGTCTGAAATTAATTATGTTGTAAATATGCTGAAAGAAAAGGCTTGCTTAAATGCAGAAACAGAGTTTAGTAATATGTGATCAGCAGTCATACTAAATGACCATGGCTTGGAAAAGGAATCTGCTGAATGGACATTTTTCCCTTACAGACTTAAAAACAGGATGTATGCAAGAGCAAAAATACAAAATTTGCTTTTAAAGAATGGACATTTTTCCCTTACAGACTTAAAAACAGGATGCATGCAAGAGCAAAAATGCAAAATCTGCTTTTAAAGAACACTGACATGTTTTTCTGCATATAAAAAATGGACACAATATGTTTCCTAAAATAACAGGATGGACACAATATGTTTCCTAAAACAACAGGATATGTTTATGACACTGTGGCAATGTGTTTTCTCAAAAATATGTTTTTCTGCATGGAAAACAGGATATGCTTATCAGCATTGGCACAAGAGCAGATGTTTTTATACACAGATCCAAATAGAATACAGAACAATGTGTTTCCTCAAAAATATGTCTTTTTGCACGAACAGCAGGACACTGTTACAGGATGTTCACACTGTCAGAAAAGACGGTCTCTTACAAGACATTGTTAAACAAGGAAGCTTAGTATTGTTTCTACAGGATAATCAGTTCTCCAGAATAGAATACCAAGAGGACTAAAACTGTATATAAAGAGCTGTATAAATCCAGTTATGTTAGAGGTATGGTAGGGACTCATTTGTCCTAAGGTAAATGTTATATCTCTCACATCATCTGTACTATATGAGAAGTAAAGTTGGAACAGTACTTTTAAGCTGCAACATGGTTCCGTTTGATTTATTATAAAAGTTATTGGTTACTGTTCTTAAAGACAAGTGCTGCAAAGTATATTCTCTCATCAGTGTATATTCTGCAAGTTTCAGTATGCAACAGACTGTGAATGCAAATATAACCAGACTTTGAATTTTAGCAGAATCCAGCCAGCAAGACTGAGTGTCTTAAGAACACTTCAAATCCATCACACCAAGCAGTAAGAAGCTCCATGTAATTTTTTCAATAAGAGGCAAAGAAGGGCTGGTGTAAACATTTCTGAGTAAGGAAATTGATCTATTCAAGGTAGCTGGACTATTCAACAACTCCCCGCCCAGTTTCCACAGTACATCTCCCCACCCCCCAACAGGCTTAGTTCACAAGAAGAATCCTGGAGAATGAGCCATTTCCTGCCTTTACCAGAGGGCAAATCAGTTAATCCTGCCATAGAAAAAAGTGAAGTCAGAGGACAACCTTCATTGCTGAACAAAGCAATAGCCATCTTAAAGGTGTGGGAGTTGAAGTCGATGGCCAAAGTGGACATCATATCTGCTTTCCAATACATCCTGGAGATAAAGCTTGGAGAAAAGTTTTATTTTGGCAAGACTATTGCCATAGGTCTGTGATAGTCTGCTCCACATTCAGGAAGTTTGACACAGTCTACACGGGATCTGGGAACTGCAGATAGGTCAATGTATACCAGTTCATATTTGGAGATAACATTTTAATCATGGGCCTGTACATGGCCAACACAGCTAATGGGATGGGGAACTTCAAGGATGTATGTACAGACTTGTGAGTACCTCTAGCCCAAGTAAAGGACAAAGACCTGGATTCCACAGTAACTTCTGTGAGCTGGATATCAACACCAAAGTGTAGAGAGGGGACCTGCTAGGGAACAAGCTGTTTTGTTTGCAGGAGATTATTGGGATAAATAGTCAAAGGAGGAAGCCCAGAGTTGGAGAAGTGATAGAATTGCTAGGACTTATTAAAACTGCTTGTAATGCCATCAACTCTGGACAGGCATTCAGCATACTGTGGCATGCCTACTAAATAAAGCCAAGCACAAACACCATCAGGTGAGAGTCACTCAAGATCTGTGGGCTGATCTGGAGATCTGACTTCAGTTCCTACAACACTTTCATGGCATTATACTTTGCCAGAATGACTAAGTCAGCAATGGGGAGTTTGAGCTGTACACTGATGAAGTGGGCTTGCTGGAGATATTTTTTATATAGTGTAGTGATTCTCAGCACCTGGCTAAGCAGAATTGATGGAATAAGTAAAATGCGGCATCACAATTTTGGAGTTAATACGTACCAGAGTAGTTCTGGTCATACAGAAGATGAAATGAATTAAGCAGCAACAGGTTTACATTCCATTCAGACAATCAGTCGATAGTAGTGGACCTAACCTTCAGATATGCTCAGAGTTCATGGGGTCATCTGGAAATATGTGCTGGATTGCTTGCAATGTAACATTTCTTTCTCTGTGTGTTATGTACTGTCCTAGTGGAATGACCTTGCAAATTCTCTTTCTAGACAACAGTTCCACAGGCTCAGAGCTACAGATGAAGGAGAGAGAGAGAAAGAAAAGAGAGAGAGAATACTACAAGTGGTGTGGAGCATTGCACTGTGTTAACAGAGAAATGTGTAAGAAAGTCATGGACACCAAGTATGATATGCCTGAGCACTGCAGGTGTTCATGGCCCTTACAAGACATCTGAAAACTGGAGAAGGAAGTTAGTTTAAGAACCTGTTGAAAAAGCATCTGGCCCACAGATGGCAGCATGAAGATATGGTGACAACTTCCCATTTGCACCTGTCTACCACCAACTATACCTCTCAACCTCTTAGATCAAGTAATCGGACAAAACCACAATTACTGGGGGACAAAGGCCCCAAAATAGGGACTCCTTTTAAATATGGCTCTTACAAACTTAGAAAGTTGATAGAATAACAGGTTTTGCATTAGCACTAATTTTCCAAAGGATATAAAATCTGAAAATCAAATGTCTGCCATTATTTTCTGACATCAGTCTGCAATGATTTGCCAGTGATTTGCCAGAAAACTACAATTCTCTGACAAACAGACCAAAAATATGAATCAAACATCTGGACATTCTGCAAAAATCTGGACAGTTGGGAGGTATGCACACCAAATGGGTTTTGAAGGGAGAAGTTATACTGGATCCTATCAAGGATTTGGTTTTGATCAGGATAGGGATGGGGGGGGGGGTCAGAGGCAGGTCCACGCTCCTTGAGGAGACACTCTTTCACTCATTAATAAGAGGCCAACATGCTACAATTAGCAACTACTATGACTACATTGCTTATTTTCATCTGTTTTGGTATTGTACTGTATTATGAGTGCTTTCAAAGTTTGTGAAGTGACACCTTAGACATCAGGACAGAGGCAGCATAGGGCCTTATCTTGGCAGTGTCGCACTATTGCAGGGTCCAGTATTCTCACTTGGATGCAGTTTTTTTAAGGAATATCAGATTGCAACTGGATAGCAGGTCAAAGTTAGACAGAAAGCAGAGAGATCAATTTCTCTTGCTGCATGGGTAGTCACCACACATCAGCTAGTGAAGGACATAAACAAAATGGGATTGTCTTCCAGGTAGCAGTAGGCTGCCTCATCACTGGACAACAGGCAGAGGGCAGACTGAATGCAGTGTTGTTATCAAAAGAGGTCAACCTATCACATTATTTTGCTTACTTTTTTTAGGATAGTCAGGGACTTTGACCTTTCAGAAGAGCCAGCTCCCACTGATGTAACCAAGATTGATGAGAGATGAAAATCAGGCATCTTCCTAAACTACCTCAGGTAGGTGGATATGACTATGAAAGTAACAGCGAATAAAAAAAGAGAAAGGGGTGTACATGCACTAGGAAAAGTGAAAATAAAGATTTCTTCACACACACACACACACACACACACACACACACACACACACACACACACACATGCACACATAAAAAGAATAGAAAAGTTACAGAGAAAAAGTAAATAGACTGTTGATTATTCTGTGCAAAGTGGTGTTGACTGTGATACTACTTCCTTTGCCTTAAGTCTCCATGTTTTTTTCTGATTGGCAATTCACACATCCAGTGGGCAACATGGAGAGTTAAAGTTCTCCCCACATGCTTGCAAGTGACATAAACATCCAGCTCTGGCTGTACCTAAGGCATTCCTCACTGATCATGCCATTTTAGTTTCAATTCACGAATGTTACCTAGGCCCCATTAGCTTGGGAGGCTCACGGGGGCTACCAGAACATTTCATTTTTAATTAAAAATGAAATGTACAAGAAGTCTCACGCATTGCTGTAACACACGAGAATTAAATGCACATTTGCTGTAATGCAGACAAATTAAATGCATGTTACATCTTAAGAACTGTAACATGTGTCTGTGAAATGCCCTAGTTAGGAATAGCAGGTTAGTTAATTATTTTGCTCAGGCTCAAACCCTGTACCTTGGTTTTAGGTGACAAAACCTTTAATCCTGTATACAAGCTACCAGATTGATCAGAATTCGTTGAAATGTTCTGAAATGGGTAATTTTTGCATTTTATTGGTTTATTGGCTTTTACATTTTGTTTTACTGCTTAGTGGGAAAAAAAAAGTTTTCAAAACTACAGAGTTGAAGTTGAATTTCAATGCATTTTCAAGGAATGTGAGTTTCAAGTGAAGAGAAGTTTACTGTTGCTCATGCTAAGTAAGTTTTTAATGTGCAACTGTTTTTTGTTTAGCAAATGTCTGTCAGTGTTTTTGCTGTAAAACTCCAAAGCAGAGTTAGCAGCATAAGAGGAAGCTCTACTACCACACCATATAAATGGGTTGCTGATACTGCAGAGCACTTTAAAGTGGGGGAGTGTTGCATTCCTGAGTGTGTTACCATTTGGATGAGATGTTAAACTGAAGCTGCATCTGTCTGTGTTCATAGTAGGTGCTCTGAGATTTTCCTTTCCACCTGAGCTATCAAAAAGAGTTGGGAAAGTTCCCCAATACCATGGCCAAAGTTAGTACAAATATCACCATGGCTCTCTACTGAAAAAATTCACTAGCCTAGTGGGACTAACTTGATGAAACAAGAGATGTTTAAATTAAAAATTTTAAATTCAATCCAAATCTCTGCCTTCATTTCCAAAGTAAATAAGAAAACAGTATACACATTGACAGTTATGAGCAGTGTTTATGGCAGTTTGGGGGAGAAAGATGAATAATGTGACACCAGAATGGCTGGGGGGGGGGGGGTAGGCAGCTGTGAGTTGCAGGTTGCCTGGTGTACCAGGCGCTGTCTTTACACATTTATTGTTTTTGATCAGTGACAGGGGCTCAGATGGAGGCTAGCTAAGAATACAATTTGAGTTCAAGCAAATAGTGGCAACCAGGCCACCAGACAGTTGGTTGTATTGGTTAATTGGAGCAAGATCAGTCTGTTGTAATGAGATTTCATCAAGTCAGGGAAGCATGACTCCTGAATTCCAGTTACTATGGTCCAGCTGTCTCACTGTTCCGAGCATGGTCCCATGATTAGCTGAAGTTTAATGTTACTTACTCTCTAGAAGGAGGAGTGATTGAGAGGCAATTGACAGGAGAAGGCAGGTTAAGGTAGACAACAAGGGGGGTTGTACATATGCCCCTGAATCCATGGAGGGGGTTGATACAGTTCCCAAAGGATACTTGAATATATATCAATGCTTCCTGTTTTACAAATTACTGTATTGTATTTATTTTAATTCATGAACAGAAAAATGTTGTATTTAGAATGTCAGTCTTTCAAGATACCTGTCTTTGTGGTTATTGAATATACTTGGTCATGGACTGCATAATATTCTGGATTTACTTGTTGTGAAGGAGGAGGAGTATGGGGTAGACAAATCAGTTTATGCAACCTTTGTTCCTGGATTTTCGTTCAGGTCGGCTATTTTACAATGGCAGCTTTGATTCAACCTGTTCAATGACTTTTTAACTATAAAGGCTTTCAGTGGGCAGAACTGACCCCAAGAGCTGTTTTGAGCTGTCCCTTACTCTTCAGCTGTAAATCAGTGCTCAGTCATTAGGTCTCATTCTCATATAAGGAAAGTCTCAGTCGTGGGTACTAGACGACTTCTATTGATTCCTTTCATCTTAAATGTAGTGCGAGAACCAGATCTGTTTGTGGGAGTTACTGGACAGCAGTGAAGCACTTGGGGTGGTACTTTATTAACCTGCATCTGGGAGCTGGGCATCGCTGAGTATTGCCATAAGAATTTAATTATTATATTAGAAGATCATGCATGCATGGGAAAATGTTTCATTTTTGATTTCTTTCTTTTTATGAACACCAACTCTCAGCCTTTCCATTAAGCTAACGTGGCATCAGCGTAACAATAGTTAGGGTGCATATGGCAGGGGTTATAGGGTGGATTGCCATATTAATTTTAATTTTAATTACTGACAGTTTCTTGTAGCTAAGTTGTGCACTCAGTATAGTTAAATATCCAACTGATGCAAGTTTTGGTTTTGTAATCTCCATATTTTGCAGCACTTGTAAAGTTTCATGATACTTAACAGCGGTAATCTTCCCCACAAATCAGCTGTTGAAATAATTCAGCCATTCCTGGAAAATTGGAATTGGTTTAGTAAGAAGTTTATTTGTAGATTTTCTTGTGTAATCTGCAGTTTGCATCCATGAGAGACACAGCTGGGATTGCAAGTCTAATCTAGTACTGTTTAAAAGGGGATTTTACCTCCTTGAGGAAAAATCTAGTACTGTTTATGGATTTTACATCCTTGTGGAAAAGAAGGACTAAACTATGTAATGCTTACAAACTGTCCTGGTATTCTTTAGAAGGGCTGGTCTCTGCATCTTACTTTTAAGCTTTCACCAACAGCACTGTCACAGTCAATGAATTTCAATTTTCAAACCTGATTAATAATTGTAATTTGTGAGTAAAATGTCTGTCATACTTTGATTATTCAAGAAAGCATATCATTTAAGAGACATTCAATATAGTTTTGATTTTACAAAATTAAAATTCTTAAAAATCATTCTAAATCTAAAAAACTAAAGAGGAAGCTCATATGGTATACTGGATTCTGCAGGTATAATCAGAATTATTTTTTTAGATTAACCATAGTGGTGATGTGAGATTGTAGGATAGTGGTGTGTGCTTCTTATAAGGAGATATAGTAGTCATGCACTTCGAGGTCACCTTATCTCACAATGGTTCTGGAGAAGATCCTGGCAAAGACCTGGCTTAACAATGTCGGTGGAGTTCTTTTTACTAATTTTTTACCTGCTTGCAGATGCCATGCCAGTCCATTTTTTACAAATATATTATGGGGCCATCATTCAGACTGATATGGATTAAAATGCAGCTTTCATATATCTGATCATCAAAAAGTCCTTTGACTCTGTGTCTCATAAAAATATGTTAATAAAATGAAAAGGAGGTGTTTTTCACAAACAATAGACTTGACATAATGTGACCAAGACTGGTAAATGTTGTTGGAGAAGAACAGAAAAAAGAAAAGTGAGTCAGCAGATGGCTGTCACAGGAACAGTACAGGGATTATTCTTGTTTAGTTGTATGTGTGTCAGATATATTGATTATTTATAGATCTTGTTTAATGTATGTGCTGATGACAGCATGATTGGTGGGCCTACCAAAAGGCTTCCGCTTCATTTACATGAAGTTTATCCTGCCAACAGTATACTGGAGCAGTCAAAGTTACCGAGCAGCATACCTGTCGAAACCGGGATAAAATCAAATTTCACCCCTTCACCCCTACATCCCTCGTACATGTACTATTTCCTTACTTACAAAACCACAATGAAAAGAAAAAAAAAGAAATACTGCTGGTATTATTTTGTACAGGCTACATATACATTTGCAATATACAGAGTGGTGCAGTGGTTGTCTCAAAGCAAGAGCTTCTCTGGTTCAATTCTCAACCGGGTTGCCTTCTGTGTATATTCTGCATGTCCTCCCTGCGTTTGCATTGGTTTCCTCCCACATTCCAGACAGATATATCTAGAGCATTTCTCCATGGACCTCTGCTGCAAATGGGCTCGTTCCCAGTAAACAGGTGTTAAATAAATAAATTACATCCTAGGCATATTGATATACATCATTACCTTCAGAAACACAACCCATCTGTTAAGGGAGGGACTACACTTGATGGCCCCTTTCTTTATGGGCATCTTCACATATCCCATACTAGCATGACTCACTGTGCATGTACCTATGTCACATCTGCTATAACTGCCAAATGGTAATATGTATAAAAACCTCATTAGTCTGATTGTATCCTTCTCAATATGACACTTATGTGTATGTGTCACTTCCATCACTAATTTTCTACATATCTACACAGCATGCTTTAACACTCACTGCCATTGACTTCTGTCATTGACAACATGCATCCATCCACCCATCCATCCTCATCCCCTTTACCCATTTTTGCACATGTGGTTGGGGTGTCATTTTAACAGCGACAATCATCTAGAGCCAAGGTTTATACCACCGGGTAGCTAGCCCTGCACACTGTACTAACAACATGCATGTTGGTCATAAAAGGTTTATTTTTATCTCTTAATACTATAATTGAAATGATTGAACATGTGTCTGTGATTATTCACCATATTTCCACATTATCATAGATGTACCAACCATCAGTGTCATTTCCTAAATACATGTAAGGCAATGCTAACCTCAGAATTCTTTAACCTGCATGCATGTGTGCTGTAACATTAATCATGAGGATGCAACTTATTTCCTTGCATCACGTTCACATTATACATGACAATGGCAGAGTAGTTCATTACACCTACCACACATGTCTAGATGGGCATTCTCTATTCAGTTATGTGAGGGGCACAAATATCAATGGTCATGCTACAAAACACATATAGCGACAACCATACATATAGGTTTTACGAATATAATTGTACTCATGCTTATTATTTATCTTTGAGCCAGGTTTCTACAGAGGAGAAACATTTTGGGGAAATGTCTTGGAGCTTATTTATTGTTGAGGCTGCACATATTACTGTTGCGTCATCTGCATACTGAACTAAACTAGCATGGTGAGTGTAGGTGTGTAAGTGATTAATAAATGTATTAAATAGTAGAGGACCCGGGACAGAACCCTGAGGGACACCTGTAGTAGCTGGCTGAAAAGATGAATAGGTTTGTTGCCATTTAGCAGCTTATTACCTTCCAGATAGGTGACTAAAGAACCACAACAAGGAGTATTGTGAAAGTCCTATTGAGGAGAGGCGAAGTGGTGCTGTGCTGGGGCCTAAAGCCATGTTGTGTTTCTGAGAGCAGGTTATTTGAGGTTAGGTGTAATATCAGCTGCATATGGATGCATTTCCCTAATATTTTGGAGAGGGGGAAAGAATCGCTATTGGTCAACAATTATTAAACTCTGCAGATGTGACGGGTCATATCTTTTTGCTATGGACCTATTAATTAGTATGGACACAGGGAAGGCTATGACATCTGCATCCATTTTAGGTAGTCTGATGATAGCTGGTCTAAAGCTATGGAAATAGTTTTTAGTATAAGGAACAACTTCTTTATGAGGGAGGTAGGTACTTGACTAAAACTGAAGAGCTGTGGATGGTTTTGAATAGACAGGGTAGAGTGAGGGAGGCAGATAGATGTGTTAGTGTCTAAGAGAGATAATATTGATTGTATAAAGTAGGAATTAAACTGTGTGGGGATAGAGTTTGTCATATTGTCTGTTTTTGGAGAGGGTCTAGTGATCTTCCCAAGGTGGAGTAATTTATTTAGTGATGACCAAAAAAGTTTTGGATTGTTTATAAGTTTGTCTTGTAGATTGGTATCATATGTTTGCTTATCCTGTTTGACGTGAAGTTTTTTAAGGTTTCAAAGATGTCTAAATTGGTGGACGGAATTTAGAGTTCTATTTTTATACTATTTTTTTCAGGCTTTATCCCTTTTATCATGATTTTTTTTTTGTTTCCTTTGTTAGCCATGGTATGGGGTTGGACTTTGTTCTTTTATTATGTACTGGTGTTAGATTATTTAAAGTCTGTAAGAGTATGTTATTAAAGTGTTTTACAGCGTATCTAGCATCATTATTCTAAGTACATTCCAGTTATATATTTTTAGTGTTTCATTGAAAATAGCTTTGCTGAACTTGGTTTTAATTATAGATAATATGTTTATCTTAGTTATGGTGAGTTCTAATAGTATATGTTGATATGTAGTCACTTGAGCTATATGAGAGGCAGCCTACATCTGTCAGTTTGCCTGGTTTGTTTGTAAGAATCAAGTCTAATATTTTTTCCCTGAAGTTTTATTGATTCTAGTAGGTGTGGTTATTAGTTATCTGAAGTTGTGTATGTATATGGATTCAGTGGGGGTAGTAAAATGTATGATTTGCCAGTCTATATTTAAGTGCCCAACTATTATAGTTTCATGATTAATTTGTTGGGATTCCAATACAGGATGCTTTCAGCAGAATCAACGTTATTCCCTGGTGGTATATAAACTGTTGTTAGACATATAGTTTCCCTAGTGTTGATTTTTAGGAGTGTTATTAATAGTTCGGCATTGTTAAATGTGGTTATTTCCTGTGGAAGTAAAGTAATGGTTAGGGAATTTTTATAGATGATTGCTATACCAACTGCATGATTGTTTTGTCTGTCATGCCTGAGTATACTGTATCCTGTGGGTGGTGATTGTATTATGTTTTATTTCTCTTTTTAATTAGGTTTCAGTAGCTGTGACTACATCAGGAGTGTATGTGGCAAGATGAGCACATATGTCATGTATTTTATTGCACATACTTCTTAGGTTCATAATTAGTAAGGTGAGTTTGGATTTTGTTTTTTGTTTTTTTTTTTGTTTGTTTTTTTGCTGAGATGTATTAGGTGGCTGATTTACTTTGGAGTTGGAAGTAATGGTTTTATTAACAGTGGTACCAGGGTTGTGATGAATAGCTCCTCTTATTTTTTGAATTGATATTTTATACAGGGGAGAGTGTGGCCAGTTATATTTTGGTCTTGGTTTGATATTTCATCATAAATTTGAATAATTAGTTTATAGATATTTATAGAAAAATAAACCAGATGTGGTTTGCTTGTAGAGGGTGTTATGGAGAAAGACATGCTATGTAGATGCTGATATTCTTTGTGAGAATTGTTGTAAGTTCTGTGTAATTCAATGTTGCAGTACTACTCTTGGGAATCCTATCTGCTGAAGCCTAAGGGCCAGCCTGAATTCCACAGCTTTACTCCCCCCCCCCCCCTGGGCCTGAAGTACCCCTTCCCATATGGATATCATTACATCTGTAGTATTAAGGGACATCAGCTGGCACCATATTCATACCATTCTTGCTAAAGTCCATAAATGCCTAGCTGCATTGTCAGTCCATTGGGTCAGCATGCTTCCAGAGTTCAAGATAAGTAATGCTGTTGGAGAAAAGTCCTCGTCTTTTTTCCTCTTGCTGTTGTTTTATACATATTCTGGAAGTATATATCTTATGTTCAAGAAACAGATGCACACAGAAACTTTCATAATTCATTTTTTTTGTCTGGTACCAAAGCACAGTATGGCCCTATGACACTAATGTGTTTTATTTGACTAAAGGACCATAGACTGCAGTTAAAAATAATATGAGAATTTATTTCTGAAAAGCATGCATGCCTGACCCATGTCCTAACTGAGACATCAGACATCTTGTTCACTTTGGTTTTCTTGGATTCTTTGCTGTCTGTGTGTTGGTTTGCATTGTATTTCCTTTTTCACATCTATAAAATAATACTTGGCCTAAATGTGTCTTTGGCTGTGGTTCATCTATACACTAAAACAATAGTTGAGTGAATGAATTTAAGCAATAAATATGAGTATGTGAATGAAAGAATGAATGAATGAATGAATGAATGAATGAATGAATGAATGAATGAATGAATGAATGATTAAAGACTTGGTGTAAATCCCTGTCTCATCACCTCCACCTCCAATAGCAGACCTGTCACTAGTGGAGTTCTCCAGGGATCTGTAATGGGACCCCTATATTTTGCCATCTACTTCTCAGAGGTCCAGGCAAAAACAAAAGGCCTGTGGCTGACCAAGTTTGTGGATGACTGTAAGTTGGGTGCTGTCATTGACTCCTCAAATGATGTTAACATACTGCAAGAGGGTCTCACAGCAACTAATGACTCATGCCAAAGTCATGGCCTCAAGCTAAATGCAAAAAAAAAAAATGTATCATCATACCATTCGGCAGACACATGGCCCCTACTGATTATCACACCAACGGCAACCCCCTAAACGCAACCTGTGATGAGAGACCTGAGTACTCTGGTTGCTAATGATCTCACTTTCAACCATCATGTAGCGGCAGTGGTCAGAAAAGCCTTTTACTTGGTTCTTCTCATAAGTAAAGGTACTGCGTCCAGAAAAAAGGAAGTTATTACTTCTCTATACTCCTCCCTCATTAGACCAATAAATGAGTATAATGCCCTGTTTGGTGTGTACCTCTCCAAACATCTGCACCAACTGGAAAGGCCACAGAAATACCTCAAATAGAGAATTCATGGCCTCCAACACCTGTCCTATGTGGACAGGCTGAAATCACTATCACTCTACTTGGTATTGTACAGATTGCTCAGAGGTGATCTGTATCTTGCCTACAAGCCAATCTCAGACCCTGCCTTACTAGAAATGCTCCATATCAGTAAGTCTAATTCCTCATGCATTACCTGTTTGAAAGGCCTGACTATAATATGCGACATCAACAAAACCTACTAGATAGACAGGTTTGTCTCCCAGAGACTGGCCCATCTCTGGAATAGACTTCCCATACATGTCAAACAGAGTAACTCACTGACCCTCTTAATGTGCAACCTTGATGAGTGGATGGGAAACCACAAATTTGTCCCAGGGGTTCCATCTGTGTCCCTCATTGACAGGGGACACAAGTACTGACTGAGGTTTCTTTTTGGGATAAACTCCTGGCTATGCTTGTAGGGGCCTCAGGGCCATTGGCCTAGTAACCTCCTATGATCCTATGATCCTATGACTAGATGAATTAATTAATTAATTAATTAAGTAATTAACTAATTAATTAATTAATTAATGTAAGAATAAGAATCTGCAGTTTAAAGGTCAGGCAGTTATCTAGCACCTGTATTATCACCTGTGCAGGTGAGGGCAGCATCCACATGCTGTCTTTCCAGTAGTAGGTTGAAGGAAATAAATCAGAATCTCAAACATCATGTTCACCTAAATTTTATGGGATTCTCTACTCATTGCATTTACATGCATCTTGTTGAGATATATACTCTGCAATGGACTGAACTTTTTATTTCTCACTTTTGAAAGTAATTCATGGCTTAGGTGTGTTGATGAACACGTTAATGAATAAAATAATGAATAAATGAACACATGGATGAAAGAACTCAGATAAGAGGTAGCAGTACTTTTAATGTTGGGCAGGAATAAACTAGTAAATAGAAAACAATGATAACATAAGGTTTAATATTACACAGAGTTTCGGGAGAAATGGGGAAGGTGAAATTTAAAAGACAGGATAGTATGGATGAAGGAGACATAAGTAACAACTGGAAGGAAAATGTTCCTTGATCAGTTTCAAGAAAATGTTTCATGTTTAGGGTTCAAGTATCTTAGAATATACTGACCGAGACACTGGCGCAGTTTAATTTATAAAAATGGGTCAGATTTGCTTGAAATGGAACAGGAAGTTTTGTGACTAAGAGAGACTGTGAATATAAGTCAAAGGATTATGCTTTTACAGAAGGCAACCTGATGATGTAATTTCTGAAAGCCAGTTTCTCATATGGAAGGTGTTGCACTTTCTTTACTCTTGTGTGACTGTGGAGTCTGTATATATAATTTAGGAGGATGTGGGGATCGTTTGCCCACAAAGGGGTGTAGCTTTATCTTGTTACTGCAAAAAAATGAGACATCTTGTTCATTGAAAGTGTTTTTCAGTAAGTCACGTTCATGTATTTGTCCATTAAAGAATAATCCTTTGATGGATAATCACAAATTTGATGGATAATTACAGATTTGGCTAAGGTAAGGATGAGGACCTATATGGAGCTGAGCCATTGAACTCAGACTGGATATACCAGGCACTTCCTGTCAAAATCTTTGGCAAATTTCCAGCAGTGACAGTTTTGGATATTGATGACAAGTATGATGTGCAGTTTGCATTACTAACAACCACTGCATTTCCACAGACTATCACGGACAGACAAAAGCATGATAATTAGAGACTGCTCCAGGAAACAGTTTGCAGAAATGGCTAGAGAAATTAAGTGATGTTGTTCAGAGTAAGCTAAAAATATAGATAGCATTAAGAATGAGTAGTAGGTCTTTGGTTGTTAACAGAAACATCTTCTGGATAAACTTAAATGTGTATTTTGCAGTATTTTGTGGATATTTTATAGGTATTCAAAAGATTTTCATCTGAGTGTATGATACATCATAAAATGCATGAATTGGGAAACGCTCCATTTATTTAAGTCACTTGAAAGTTTAAAGTTGTATTATGCATTGCTAATATCATGTACATTATTAGCTTTGAAAATTCAGATATTTATCTTGTAATATACAAATATTTCAAACTATCAACTGTCATTTATGTTGTTTCCTTTGTATACAAAGATAACTGGGTTTAGATGAGCTGGTATATTATATTCTTTTTTCTAGCAACATATTCAACACTAAGTTGTTTGCTGTTACTGTCTACTTGCAAAAGCAATTCTGCAAACTCACATTTTTGAAAAGCAGACATGGAAAAAAGTATCATTATGTTAAAACTGCGAATCATTTTGATAAGAAAAGTTTCAGAATGCTTTCCATCCTTCCTTAAGAAGAAAGGGACATTTTGCACCCTGTTGTGTATAAAAACTGTATAGCTTTAACCTTGAATTAAAATGAAATCAGCCTAAGCTCTAAAGATAAAAATACTTTACTAGACTAGGTAAGGTTAGAATCTAAAATAAAAGGCTTGAGAGTACAGAGAGTGATGCCCTTGCACTGTCCTATATAGACACATGTAAGAAAATGCTAAGGCAGAAAATGAACAATGTGGCCTGCTTATTCATGAGTTTGTTAGTGTGCTGCAAGAAAAGGAACCTGATTAAAAGTCAGTGGATGAAATAAAATGGATAAATGCAGGACTCTCATTTATCATAACTGACATCCCAACCACAAGATAAACAAGAAAGACGAAGAGAAAATGGAAATAATCTAACATTACAAAACAGTCCCAACCTATCCTATACTGATAATGCCCTGTGTAAATGGAAGATAATTAATATGATACCATGTGACTATCTGTATCATACCCAGGGAAAAAAAATCATACTTTACAGAACTGATTATCTGTTATGAAGCTTTGAATGTATTTTTTAATTAATCCAATGTTTTATCAAATCAAGCACGTTTTGTTTATTATATTTTCTTAATGCTCCTTTTATATATGACATGTTTCTGATTATATGATATCACCTACTATATGTCCATAGAATATATAAATACAATTGTTTCAAGTTGTGACCAGTTGCTAGACAAAGAAAACAAATGCCAAGCAACAGCATAGCTGAATTTAAGAGGTAGATGCTTTATTTACTGCTGTCTTCAGCTGCACTTTGTAATATTTTGAATTGGTTTTAGTTCCTGAGTTATGCATCTCACTTTATGCTGAGATACTGTACTAAACAGAGCACAATGTTTTACAGACATATTTTGCAACCATTAATGACTGCAGTTATGCAAAACAGTTATATAGGAGTGACTCATTCAAATAAGTTAGCTCTCATAAATCTCATACGATATACAACTAGATTATTTACGTGCACTATTGTTATGGCATTACACCAAGCTAATCTTTTTCTGTTACTGCAGATATGATTGTTTACTAGCTACATCACATGCATATAGGTGCAAGGCTGAATTTAGGATGTATATACATCAACAGTATGGTCGATACATCAGAAGGAAAGGCAATATTATATGATATGATGATATTTTTTGTACATTATATAGGCATTTGCATTCCACTCCAATCATAGCATGCCACGATACATGCAAAGCAAATAAATGATTTCTGGAATGAAAGACTGGTCATGGTGGGTATGCTAAAGAATAGTACAACAGCTGTTCTCCCCATCTAATTAAAAAAAATCATGTTCTTTTCTCACAGAGCAGAGATTTGAAGAAAAAAAATGTTATGTTATCAAGTGCCACTAAGCATGTTGTATATGTTCTTTTTATTACTGGACAAGTAATATAATCTGGTCTAGATTTCAGAAATTTTGGAGTGACTGTTTAATATAAGTACTGCTATTTCAATACCTTTCCTTCACTGCTTTAGCTGAAGCCCCCCCCCCCATGCCTGCTATTTCAGTCTTCTGCATTTAAACATTTCATTAGATGTGTCTGCATATTGGCCTGTGACCAAGCCAAAACCTATTGATAGCACAAGCCTCCTGTATAACACCATGATTTATGAAAGTCTAATCCTACATCATACTAAACTGAAACAAAATCAATACAAGTTATTATTTGTGTTACACCCCGCATATAGTGCTACAGAAAAATTGCCCCTGTTTGACACATGCAGCACGTTGGTCATGGGGATATCATGTCAGAAGCAGAAATTCATTTAGAAAAGAAATATGATTTTTACAATCTAAATTACAGAGTATTTGTTGTGCTGTATGATCTAATCTATCAAGTCCCCAGAGGCATGTAGAGATGCAATCCATCAGTTGAATTGCAAAATGTGGGGATTCATTTTTTTCTGAATAATGAAAATGCATTTCTGAGAAAACAGGTGGAGATGTCTCAGTTTTAAAAAGGAAACCAATAAAAAGATTGTATATTTTCAATCATTTTCACTTTAAAGATTTTGATCGTTGTCAAAAAGAATTCAGTAAGATTTCATACTTACCACATTGATTTAATTTAAAATTCATAGATGTCATATGAATATTTACAATGTGTGTTTTAAATTTTATGTCAGAAGAAGATATATATCTGAACGTTACTTAATTACCAGCTGTTCTTGTATTTTCTTATTGTCAGTGCAGTTGTTATCCTTGAAGTTATTCATCATTCCACTAGAGGTAGCCGTTTACTCTTGTATCTGATAAAACAAATTTGGCTGCAGAATGGGAACTCTTGCAACCTAATTGTTTTACTGTTGGACTGAAGTCCCAATTTTCTATGATTAGAACACTTAAGGGATGCACACCAAAGTTTAACCATTTGTTCTGCAGTACAGAGGCAAGGCAGGAAATTATATTAAGCATTTTTTTCAAAAATATTTAAGCATTTATGTTTTAATAGTACTGCATAGAAGTAGGGCAACACAATGCATTTGTTTTTCACATTTATTTACTTTTTTTTATGAAATGTTCAGCTGCTTCTTTCTGGATTCTAACAACACTACTTTAGCAAGAGTTTATCTGTGACTAACTGGCCACGAGCTCTAAGATGATTTGTAGGAATGCAGTAGCATGCAGAATAAAAGATGACACCAGCTGAGCAAAGGAAAACAAGAAAAAAGAAAAAAATGTTTGTTCAAGAAAATGCATGACAACTGCAGTGTTAGCAGAAAAATGTATAAGCATACAGAGAAGACAGCACAAAATTAGGAGGAAAATTGAAGAAATGTAATGTGTTGAGTAATCATGCTAGGAATGCCCTATAAAAATGTTAACTTTTCTGCTTTTGAAACCATTTTTTCCAGTGGGTAGGTTATGTAAAAGTGTGTGAGTATTACAGTTCACTTTTTTCAGTTATGCAAACCATGCAAAATGAATTTTCAGTCATTTATTTTTGTTTACTACTATGATCGTTAGTCCTAAAGAAAACAAAAGATCCATGTAATAACTAGCATTGTCCTTTCCATGTATTTGAGCAAAATGTTTAGCTCTGAAGTGAAATTAATTCTTTCAGTTATGTCACTGCACTCTTATACTTACAAGGCATATAAAGCATGTGTGTTACTACACAGTTGCAATGATGAAAGAGATGGAAAAAGTAAGGTTTCTGTTAAGAGTGTCTGGCCTTCACATGCACTTGCATAATTGAATGGCTGTGCCTCTAAGCGTATGAATTTTTATCTCACCTTTTGTGAAGAAGTAGAAACATTACTGGTGATGAGGTATTTCTGTATTCATTTAGGCCATACAAGTATAAGTACAGTGACCTCTAGAACTAAATGTCCCTATATAGGAATTTTTTTTATTATCAGTTCATTCTAACTGGTCATCATGGCCACAAAGCCTGAACAGGTACGAGGAAGTGGAACAATAGACAATCTACACTAAAAGGTTTTTATTCTTTTTAATGGAAAATCATAGGGCTAAAGACAAAACAGCTCTCTACATCTGAGTGCGATGGATTACTCAAACACATGGCATGCTGTGGAACATATTTGTAGTGGAAAGAAACAGGTAATACAATCTTTGTAGATAACTCTTTTTCAGCAACAGTTTATTTTTTTCTGTAGCTAGTAAGCATTTCATTTAAACAAATCCAGTCAGGAAAAAGGAAGTTTTCACAGTATGAAACGTTTGACTACTGAAAAATTCAGCACTCATTTAGAAACTGTACTTCAATATAAGACACCTGTGGAATAAAGAAGAACACTACACAGAACTAACTGCTGAATGAAACTAGACTACCATTCCAGAAAGCTGCAGAAATTGCTGTTTCCCCAGAGGCAGCAGCTAAAAGGTATAAGAAAACCAGAGACTATGTGTAAGTCTTTCTATTTTTACACAAAATATTAAATAAATGCATATGTGGGAAACAAATCATAGTAAAGTTGCTGTTTTAAGAATAATAACTGAAGCAATGTTAAAACAGCTACATGCATTGAGTGACAGCAGAATGAAAAAAAAGATGTGAATGCAGAAAAAAAAAAGAAAAACAGTTCAGACAGAGTTCTTTCACAAAAATTATTCACTACCATCTGAGTGGAAACCTAGGAGATAAGTGATTTCATGCCATAACGGGATGATGCCTAGACTGTAGCACAAAAGATCTGGGACTGACTACTGACTAGGTAGTAAAGGAGAGAATGGGGAATGTAAGAGTGAGTGGTCAGTTTTGGTTCATCTTCCTTGGATTACACAAGAAGTCTGATCTGTTTTACTGCTGGCGCCCATGGTCTGGGGGTAATCACTTGGCTTTTCCAATGTGTTTCCATCTCAGTAGCCTTCACAGTCCATGTGTGATGACTTACACACTCAGAAGGAAAGACGTAGGAGGGCTTTGCATCTCTATGATCTACTGCTGCTGGGGGGATACATCAGGCTAGAAAATGGAGAATCCCTCATGCCTGCCTGGATGATAGCTCTCGCATGTTAAGCTTTTGACCCAGTGATAAGGAATGAATTTCCAAGATCATAGTAAGGACTTGATGGTTGGCAGGCACAAGGCAAAAAAAAAAAAAAAAAAAAAAGATTAAAAAGAGATGGAATTTCAGTGGAAATAGAACTTGACAATGGGTACCTACTTCTTATTTTCAGCAAAATGCAATCTGGTACTAAAGTATTTATCATCAAGGGCTGCTAATATTATATTAGAAACACATACCAGAGAAGCTGTTTACTCAAAAAGAGGCATGGATAGGAAAATAAAACTACCGAAACAAGCTTCAAGACATTATCTGTATGCAGTCAAGGCTGACTGCTTCACACTTCTTCTAAATGCTCATTAAGGCAATGAAGATGAACTGGTAAAACATTAAAACAGTTCAGGTCACTTAATTACACTTGTTGTCATGTTACAAAAGCAGTTAAACAGTCTTCTCTGGGTTCATGAAGGAAACTCAAGTAAACATATCAGTGAAAATTAAACTTGTGCTAACATTTTGTCCAACACATTTTGTATGATATAGGTTCATAGGTTACTAGGTTTATACTAGAGTAATGACCCTGGAGCCTTTACGTGCCTAGCAGGGGTGGCTCGTCCTATCGGACTGCCGGACTGCAGCCCTCTCACCTAGAAAATAACAAAAAAATCTGTAAAACATAAAAACAAAGACTTCCTTTACCAGCCCTCCCACCTAGAAAATTGTAAAACATAAAAACAAAGACTGCCTTTACCAGCCCTCCCACCTAGAAAATAACAAATCTGTAAAACATAAAAACAAAGACTGCCTTTACCAGCAGTCGGTCTGTTCGGATGGTCGCTGGGCTTGCTGTGAGTGTGGATCGGGATGGGCTTGCTGTGTGTGTGTGTGTGTGGATCGGTCTGTTCGGATGGTCGCTGGGCTTGCTGTGTGTGTGTGGATCAGTCTGTACAGATGGTCGCTGGGCTTGCTGTGTGTGTGTGTGGATCGGTCTGTTCAGATGGTCGCTGGGCTTGCTGTGTGTGTGTGGATCGGTCTGTTCGGATGGTCGCTGGGCTTGCTGTGTGTGTGTGGATCGGCCTGTTCGGATGGTTGCTGGGCTTGCTCTGTGTGTGTGTGTGTGTGTGTGTGTGTGTGTGTGTGTGTGTGTGTGCTACTTCACCCTGTGAGTAATATCCATGAGGCAGGGGTGTCCTAGTACCTAAACTGGAATTAAAAGCATTGGTGTCATTCAGAAATGATGTTGGGGAATTAGCAGTTTGGGTACAGAAGGCAGTCAATGCCTGAGTACAAAGTGTTTGCAAACCGCATGTGTTACGACAGTTTCCTACCCTTTTTAAGTAGTAGTCTCATTATCATTACATGATAAACACGGGCAATATAGTGCATTAGAGGTATGACAGGAGTTATGTAATAGTCTCATTATCATTACATGATAAACACGGGCAATATAGTGCATTAGAGGTATGACAGGAGTTATGTAATAGTCTCATTATCATTACATGATAAACACGGGCAATATAGTGCATTAGAGGTATGACAGGAGTTATTTAATAGACTGGTGAATATCTAAAGTAGTGATTTCTGCAATGTGTACTTAGTAAAAGTAGAAGCAGTTTTCTAAAGTCATGTATCTCACATAGTTTTCATAGTTCAGATCTACGGGTTGTCTGCGTAGAGAATATTAGTGAGGAGAAGGCAATGTTAGATTACTTAATGCTGTAGTTGGGACAACAGAGATTTTCTGCATCATTAATTGATGATGAACCATTAAGCTAAAAGACAGTGGAAGAGGTACTGGTTGATGGTGTTTGCAAACTAAAATAATATGCATTATATCCTTGGCTTTTCAAATACTAACTAAGTTCTATACTTTTTATATATATATATATATATATATATATATATATATATATATATATATATGTGTGTGTGTGTGTGTGTCATCTGATGCTGATTTTGTTATCTAGAATGCAGCTGTATTTGGCTATATGGCTATCTGTATTTTACACTCTATATATGTAACTACTGCTGTTGTTGTCTTTAGGTCTAGACCATAGCTGAAAATGGTCTCTGGAGCCTGGGCCAGCTCCTGTAACCACATAACAAATAAACAAACAAATAAGTAGTTTGTGTAGTGTAGTTTCAAAGTGAAAATGTTTAGAGCAACAACGGCTCCTTCTTTCACAGGAAAACAATTTGAAGGCATGACAGTGGTATTTTCTCTGAGGCAAAAGGATGAATCTGTGCATTTTGTTTGCTAATAGTAGTGAGTAGGGCTTGTTGAATGACTACAAAACAGGTAGGTCATATCCTACCAAATGAATGAGAGTAAAGTCTCTGTTAGGAATGCTCAAAGCTGAGATGGTCAGTTGTTATGTTAGTGTTGAAAGTCAAGAATTAATTTATTCTTTTAGAATAATAATTTGAACTAAAATGCAGATGCTATTTAGTTAAACAGTTATTTGATAACTAAACTATTTTATGTAAGTAATGCATTAATATGTTGTCTTAGGAGCAGTTTTTGGTAGCATACATTTTTAAAGACGTGTGTCTCTCTGGAATCCATCCTGAAACTGGTAATGTTTAGTTTATTGCTATGACTGATTCTTTAGAAAGGCATATATTCCTTTATCTACGTGTATTAATTGTGTCTGTGTGTGTACAGATTTTCTCATTACATTTTTGGTCTGTTTTTCATAAAATTGTGATTTTCTGGCAAATTAGTGGCAAATCATTGAAGACTGAAGTTAGAATATAATGACACATTATGATAGATATTTGAGTTTCAGACTTCATACCCTTCAGAAAATTCATACTAATGCAATACCTACTAGTTTATTAACTTTCTAAGGTAGTAAGAGCAATATTTAAAACTTGTCCTTATTTTTGAGCCTTTGTCCAACTTTTATTTATGGCTTTGTCCAGATGTTTGCTCTGAGGTTGAGAGTATGACAAATGTGTTAGGGCCATCACTGTCATCCAGAGACATTTCAAATTGTGACATGCTTGTTGTACTCCACTCCCCCATGTAGTGACTTTGGATGTGTCCAAGCAAGGCAAGGAGTAGTTATGCAGTGTAAGTGTGCAGACAGAGTATCCCCCCATCCAATGTAGACACAGATACAGTGGCTTTTCATCTGTCCTTGATTTTGCAGAATGTTCTGTTTTTTTGTCATATAGACTGTTGATTTATCTTTCTTATTATTAAGAAAATGCATGTTGCAGTGCCTGTTTCTTTGTGTTTAAGTAGTAATGCTTTAATGACTATCAGGTAAGCTTGTCTGAAATTATAAGATGCAAGTAAGCTTTAATAAGCATACTGTTAAAGAATTATCAACATTGAAAGCCTTTTTGTTATTGCCATGCAGACAAAATTTACATAACTAGATAATGTATAAGACTTGGGGTATTGAAATGTATATGACATTATTTGTAATAAAGGACAGGATTACAGTATTTTCAGAAGCTTATTACATTTATTGGAGACTTGCAGTCATCTTTGCAGGCTTTACCATAAACTAAACAGAATGCCAATCTATCATGTGTGGTCCATAACCTGTGTAGTAATCCTTTAAGCAATTTATCTTGAGCTTGTTTCTTGTTTGCTGTTTATTTTTTACTTTGATCATTTTTTTCCATGAAACAAGTAGATAGTTGTTATCAGACAGCAAGTCTTTTTTGGATAAAATACATTTTTACAAGTGGGGGTTTCACAGAGATTGCTACTTCGGCATGTTACTTGGTACTTTTATAAAGCTGAATATAAATTATAATTAGAACTGCAGTACAAGGAGTAGTGACTTGAGTGCTGTTTGTTTTTTTATACTTGATTTTGACTGGCATTCTAGTAAAATATTTAAAAAGTAATTTATATTTTCATGCCTCACAACTTTTTTGGTTCCATTTAGATATTAAGTAAGCTGTCATGTAGCCAATCCATTGAAATATTATTTTTTTCTTCTCTACTTCATTTTGCCTTGATTGGACTCTCATAATGTCGGTTTTGCACCCAGGGCAGCGTATTTAATTAAAGTCCCAGCTTTTGTGGTTTTGAGCGTAGCCCCACCCCTTTCTAGTTGGCCCCACCCTCCCTGTTGGCCCCACCCATTCAGCTGTCTCCTGCAGCCCCCCTTTGATTTGAAGTCACCAGCCGCCACTGGTGCCTAGCCCATAGGATTACCCTGACATTGTGCCACCTGACCTTAGTTCCCAGTGACTCTGTCAAGTAAAGCCACTGGAGTGATCCCTGTGGTGAATTTTCTATTTCCCATCCACTCATCAAGATTTCCCTTGAAAAGGGCTAGTGAGGTGCTCTGCTTGACATGTATGGGAAGTCTGTTCCACAGCATAGGCAGTCTCTGGGTTATAAACCTGTCCCTTCAGCATGTTCTGTTGGTTGTGGTAATGAGGTTGAGGTCTCTGGAGTGTGTGGTGCGGAGGGATTGGGATTTCTTCATATGTAGCATTTCTAACAGAGCTGGGTCAGACATAGCTTTGTAAGTCAAGCAGAGATCACCTCTAAGTAGGCAATATGAGACAGAGAATAGTTGGAGTTTTTTTTATCTGTCCATATAGGACAAATGTTTAAGGCCTAGGATCCTCTTTGTGAAGTACTTTTGTGGCCTCTCCAGTTGTTGCAGGTGTTTAGTGAGGTACATGCCTAATGGGGCATTGTACTCAATGATTGGCCTAATGAGGGAGGAGTAGATGGCGACAATGATCTCTTTCTTCCTGGATGCAAAACCCTTAGTAATGAGATGTGCCACATAGAAGGACTTTATGACCACAGTGGCAATGTGGTGGTCAAAAGAGAGGTTGGTGTCAATCTGTGTTCTCAGATCTCTTATAATACCTTCTGTGTTCAGTGGACTACCATCAATGTGGTAATTCATGGGAACCGGGTTTTTCCCAAAAGGGATAATGACACATTTTTTGGCAGTGAGCTTAAGGCCATGGTTCTGACACCAGTCGTTGGTCTCAGTGAGGCCTTTCTGTAGGATGTCAACATGACTTGGGGAGTAAATAATATCTCCCAACTTGCAATCGTCTGCGAACTTTGTCAGCCAGAGTCCCTTCTTGTTGGCCTGGACTTCTGAGAAGTAGATACCAAACAGGAGAGGACCTAGAACCAAACTCTGTGGGACTCCACTCGTGACTAGTCAGCAGTCTGACTTGGAGTCAGCTACTTTCACACAATGGGTTTTACCTGTGAGCCAGTTTGCAACCCACCTAGCGATATAAGGGTTGATGCCTAGCTTAGTGAGTTTTTCTGTGATTCTTGAGTGGGGAATGGTATAAAAGGCCTTGGCCAGATCAAAGTAAGCTGTATGAACCACCGTGCCTTCATCCACAGCTCTGGTGACTGAATCAAAGAAGTTGATCAAGTTGAGCAGGCATGATCTACCCTTCACAAAACCAAACTGTGTGGAATCCAGAATTTGGAGATTCCCTGTATCCTTGTTTATTAAGTCCATGATGATGCATTCCATAGATTTGCATATCAGACTCGTCAGGCTAATGGGGCAATAGTTCCCAGAGTCTGTAGTCACTCCTCCTTTGTGGAGAGGGATGACTGTAGCAATGGGCCATTTGGTAGGGCCAAACCCTGAGGTGAGGCTGTGATTGAAAAGGGCACACAGGTGAGGTGCCAGTTCACTCTGTAGTTCATGTAGAACACAGCCAGGGATATTGTCAGGTCCCATAGAAGCTGTATTCTTGGCCTTGGACAGTGCTGTTTTAACCTGTGCAGCAGTAAAACTGGGTGCCTGGCAATCTACTGGTATTGTGACTAGTCCCTTGGGGGGGGAGTGGGGTAATGTTGGCACTGAATCTGTCGGCCAGCATATTGGCAATATCTGTTGGTTCGGTATAGGAGGTACCATTGTGCAGTAGCTCAGAGCAAATCTGGGTATTGCTGTGGAGATTTTTTGCATAACTATCTAAGACCTTGTGGTTGTCTTTACTATCTTCTGCAATTCTGTTTTCATAGCTAGCTTTAGAGGGTTTGCTGAGTGATCTCAACTTTTTGGTGAGGCTAATAAGGGAGTTTTTCCAGTCTTGGGACTTCACCTTATTCCGCATCAGTTTCCTCCTTCTGTTGTAGGGATTGTTTATGGCAGGGAACCACTAGATTTGCTTCTTTTTTTTGCAAGAGATCATCTTATTTTTATTGGGTATGGTGAAATCCATGCATTTGTGTATGTGTTCATACAGTGCATTGGCGTATAATTCAGCAGTCATGCAACTGATCTCCATTTGCATGGGTGTAGTGAAGTTAGCCACCTCTGTTTTTAGGAGGCCAAAGTTAGCTTTGGAGAAGTTTTTCTTGGTGATTACCTTTGCAGGGGGGTGGGGTGGGAGGGATGTGGATTTCCAAGGTGATTAGTTTGTGGTCAGATCTAACCAGGGAGGAGTTGACTACTGGTGTAGAGCAATGGTCGCCCATGTTAGTAATGGCCAGATCAAGGATGTTGCTACCTCTAGTGGGGATAAGAATGAACTGGTCCAGGGAATTGGAATTAATGAATTCCAGGAAACGCTGGGCAAGAGTATTGATACATGAGTAGTTTTCCCAGTTAATGGAGGGGTAGTTGAAGTCGGCCAGTATGAGAGTGTTAGGTTGGGCCTTAATATACTCCAGAGTGCTTAGGAACATGGATTGTGAGTCTTGGGACATGGTTGGGGACCTATAGCAGGTTACAACCTGAATCACTGTCTCACCCAATGTTAGCTGCACCTGAACTATCTCAGATGCATTATGTTGGGCTACCAGTCTGGAGGTGTGTGTATCCTTTATGAACATGGAAACACCACTGCCTTTGGAGATTCGGTCCAAGTATTGGGTCTGAAAGGTGTGTAATGAGTTATAGCCTGGTAGTGCAGGGGTGCTTTCTGCTGCATTGAATCAGGTCTTTATTATGGCACAAATGTCGATGTTCTCCATTTTAAGACTTCTAGCATTGAGCAGCATGACCCTCAGATTGCATTTGTTTGTAGCTGTTATGGTGGTAGTTTGGTCTTTGGAACTCCTCCTAAAAAAGGCACTATAGGGCTGGCAAGAGCCTTGGCCAGTATCCGGAAGCCCAGGCGTGACAGATGCAGGCCATCTCAGGCAAAGCATCGAGGTTTGTCAGTAATGTCGTCTCAGGCAGACAGATACTAGATCTCCTTAGAATGACACCAGAAACTTGGCCAATTGTTGAAATCAATTATTTTCTGCTTGTACTGTTGTATCATTCTGGGTGATGGCAGGATGCTGCTCAGGGCTCGGGTCATACCCACCTGGACTACATAATCCAAGAGCTTCTCCATGTCTCTTTTCATGTAGTCCAGGGAAGTATGTCTCAGGTTATTTACAGCCACATGTACAATGACAGAGTCATATTTGTACCTGTTGTTGAGGAACCTGAGTGCGTGCATTATGTAGTGGATCCTAGTGCCTGACAAGCAGCTGAATGTTACTTTCCCCTTATTCGACCTAGTGAGTAGGACATCAGTGTGCCTCACTATCGAGTCACCTATGACTAGTGTGTTGCCCATGCTGATTTTTTCCTTAAGGTCTTTAGTTGAGTGGCACACTGTTTAGGAGAGTTATGTATCTCATGATTAGTGTTGTGTTGTGGTGGTCAGGTGGGTTTATGCCTTGGAGGTCTCTGCTGTTTGGGTAGATTTTTATTGAGAGCCTCTGTGAAGGTGGGTGTGCAGTTTAAGTTTTTATGTAAAGGCAGTGCTGGTTTGTGTTCTGGAGGGCTGTGTGTTCCATGTGGTGTGGTGCAAGTATTGACCTTCTCCTCTTGACCAGCTATTTCAGTCTTGGCTGGAGAGTGTGTGGCTTCCCATTTGGATATATAAATGCATCTCTTACAAGTCTGAGTGTTGGGAGGTAAGAGGAGAGGGTTGTCAGTGTACATGAGGCAATTGCTACATTGCCTCAGTATGCCCAAGTTCACCAGGTTAATAGGAGAAAGCAATGGGAACTGACCTTTAGACATGCCTGGAGGGGTGGGCATTAATAATAAGTACTGGAGCTGTTTCCTTGTAGAATGTTTAGTGCTGGTAGCACTTTTGTGAGGAGCAATAATTACTACAAGAAGTCTGATAAAGTGCTAGATTAATAAGTTAGTAAAAGGGCAGGAGAGGAGAGAACTAGTAGATCTAAGGGGAAACATTGAAGAGCAGACTTTGGCACTGCTCAGAAGCTTACAGACAGTCCTAGATAAAGCAAATTTGTATCTGGACTAAACTAGTTACAGGTAAGGCAGGAAACAAGCACACATGCAGACTTTTAAACCAGAAAGTTGAACGAGATGGAAAAACTGCTCAAATGGCCAATATACTACAATTTCTGGGCCAGAAAACACTCCTCTTGTAGTAGATAGGCTATCTAGTTCTTACCACTCCCACAGATAAGCTAGAAGGCTTCAATCCAACACAGAAAGGCTTTGGGGGCTCAGAAGCTTACAAACAGTCCTTGATACAGCAAATCTGTATCTGAACTAGACTAGTTACAGGAAAGGCAGGAAACAAGGTTAACATTTAGAGTTTTTTATTTACAGAAAAGCAGCTAAAACAGCACTAAAAACAATTTAAGTGCAGTGCATGCTAGCACACTTGAGTGTGTAGTAGTATTAAAGCAAATACAGTTTAAATAAATGTAATTTATTCAAAATGTATTCTGAACTAAATCCAGTTATTGTTTTATTCAACTCTGAACAGTTAAAAAGTGCCAAAAATATACATATCAGCTGAGAAGCATACTCATTCACAACACAGGGAGATTGTAGCAACATTTTTTTTAGTAAAGTGGAAAGGGAGGAAGGAGGAGCAGAAGATAATTCAAGGTTAAGAAACTAAGTGGGTTGGTCTTCTCAAATGTTCTCTCTCTCTATTAGATAGAATGAGCTAATGACAAAGACAGGGAGGAGTGTCCCAGATCAAATTTACAGTAGGAGTGGGTGACTGCAAATCCATGAAGTAGTTTATAGCTATAAAATACAGTAAAAAGTATGTAGCAGACAATAAAAGTGCTATAAATATCTATAAGAAATAACTAGTAAAAATAAGAAAAAAACAGGAAACTTAAAGTCATATATCACAGATCAGAGTTTTGCTCAGTGCTCTTCATCCAATTAGCTCTGTGTGAAATGGCAGACACATTCCAAGGAAACCTCTTAAGTAACAGAAAGTTGAAACTTGAAACAACTTTAAAAAAAGCTCGAAAGAACCAATGAGATGGTTACTTCAAGCCATAGTTCAGGTAACACCAATCAGCCAATGACCATAAATATTACACTATCACTGAAATGCAAAATGGTTTCTGCTAAACTAAGATGGCCTGAAACATGTGGTCAGACACACAGCATCTGCAAACAACCAACTAAGCCCAGAAGACAAGCCTGAATATGGACAATGCTCCAGGTACTAGCTAACACTACTTAGGCAGAAAACACTACAGAAATGTTTATCAAAGCAGAAACACAACAGTGAGCTTTTAAATGAAAGTTTTAAACAAATAACAGAGCAAGGATACTCTAGAGAATGATTTTAACTGCAAACAGACCAGTTATGTGATACACTCCTTGGCAGGAAATCAGAATAAAAAATAGCTAGAAAACATTTACGAACAGTGTGACAGTAAAAACCTTATTTGTCAGACCCTGTGATGCAGAAAATTTTAGTACAACTGTGCAGATTAGTTTATAGCTATAAAATACAGTAAAAAGTATGCAGTAGACAATAAAAGTTCTATAAATATCTATAAGCAATAACTAGTACAAATAAGCAAAAAACAGGAAACTTAAAGTTATATATCACAGATCACACTTTTGCTCAGTGCCCTTCCTCCGATTAGCTCTGTGTAAAATGGCAGAAACACTCACAAGGTAAACTCTTAAGCAACAGAAAGTTGAAACTTGAAACAACTTTAATAAAAGCTCTATGACACAAAGTCTCAACAGAAGTATCTCCCCTTATTCAGATGGGAGTACGGTCATTGGCACAGTTAGGTATTTATACTACCCCAGTTACAGGGTGAGTAATAAAGGACAGATCTGTGAGAATTTGTGGTGTGCTTTCAGGAGAATATCTGATACCATGCATCATGTTGTGTCCTTGTCAGGAGGCCAGTGATTCACTAAATAAGGCTTGTTGCATGTTAAAGAGAGTATTAACGAGAGAGAAAAGATGAAAACATATAACCAAAAAATGAGGAACCAGTCAAAAAGGTAACTAATAAACAAAACAGACTGGATTTTGAAGACAGAAAAACTCCACTCTTTATTGGCTAGTACATACAAGCCTAATGCTCCACAAGACATGCATTTTCATCCAGGCACCTCCCAGGCTTCATCAGAAATTACACGGAATGTAGAAACCTTGTTTAAATAGTAATAGGCTAACGCTTAATAACCAATTAGTGGATAAAGCTATACATACAACACAAATCACATATTAAAAAATAGGGTTTCTTAAAAATATGAAAACATTTCTTTTTTTTTTTCAATATTAAATATTTATTGTTTTACCATTTTCCATACAAGCTTGAGCAAAATAAAAATATTAATACGTTCTAACTAATATTTCTAATAATATCACAAAAACATATATACAATATTTACATGAATGCTTCCAGATGTAACAACAAATTATAAAAGAACATATGAAAAGAATTATCTATAGATCAGATATCTCAATCATTTACTTATTAACAAAATTTTTTTCCCCTTTAAGGGTATATATGTCTCACATTACACTCGATCTCCATATATTATGCCAATATAATATTAAAAATTTGCTCCCATATCTTTGGATTATTGATATTTTATTATGATTCTTCAGAAGTAATTTGTGGGCTAATGTATGTCTTATTCCTAAAATCTTAAAATTGTCCCATGACGTTTGAGATGGATTTAACCAGTTTGTAACTATATAAAGTTTCATTAATAAAAAAATATTAATAAATATGGTGATTTGAGATCTAGGAAACTGTTTTGGAGGAATATGTAAAATCATGAATTCCCATGAAAGTGTTGAACTTTGATATCCCATCTTTTGAAGTTGTACTTTTAAGGAGTTCCAAAGTTTATAAATACATTTACAGCTCCAGAACATATGAAGAAGGTCTGCTGCTTGATCTTTACAGTATGGGCAGTTTGGAGATTTTTTATAATTAAACTTATGCAATCTAAGGCGTGTATAATAAGAGTTATTAAAAATCATAAGTTGAGTATACATTAATTTTTGAAAATATATTGATTTTGTTGTTAAATTGATTGCCTTCAGTAATTGCTTTTCTTCTGTAAGTGGCAGTTTTTCCCTCCAATATTTTGACAGAAGAACTGTATTCTGAAATTTGAGATCCTTTATTAGTTTGTTAGTGGCAGCTATAAATTTGACATCTTGTTGAAGAGTTTGCCACAAATTCAAACATTTTGTTATTTCCTCATCTTTAATTTTAAAATCATTAAAGTGACTTATGGAGAGTTCTTTGATCTGTCTCAAAATAATTAAATATGATTTGGGCAGATTAATTTATTGTCTTATTGTATTAATTGAATCCTTTAAGTAGGGGTATATATCAAGAAATGTTAAATTCATCATAAGAGGGAAGTTTTTAAGATTTATTAATTTATTATTAATTTTCAAGTTAGGATTTCTATGAAAAGGTTGGAAGACCATCATATGCTGTATAAGATTTAAGGAATCAAATAAGTTTTGTAATGATGTTATATATATAATTTAATGTGATCCATTATATCATATAATTTAAGCTTTTCCTTTCCTAAGAAAGGTACTGATTTGGGATTAATATTCAAATTCAAAATGTGTTTACAGTTCAAAGTTACCCACGTTGGTGACCATTTATGGCTAGATATGTCGTAATTAGCAATTCTTAAGATTCTGTTCGAGTTTATTATTAAGTAGTAAATTTCAAAATTTGGTAAATCCAATCCCCCTCTATTTTTTGGCGTCATCAACTTATCATATGATATCCTGGTCTTTCTTGGGTCCCAAATAAATTTAGCCGATTCCCTATGAATTGGAAATTAGTACTTGAGCAGATCTAAACATATATAATAATCTGGGTAAAACATTAATTTTAATAATTGCAACTTTTGCTAATACAGGTAGCTTTAAATGATTCCATCTCTTAAAATCAAATAGTATGTGATCCCAGACTAATTTAATGTTAGTATTATAAAAATCCTTATCATCTGTAGAAAAGGTAATACCCAAGTACTTAATTTTATCTTCACATTTTACCTGCCCCACCAATGGGAGAAGCGAAAAGGGTTTGGGAATTTTTAAAGGAAATATGCTTGTTTTTTAAGATTAATTTTGTATTTAGATATTACTGCAAAGTCCTCCACTGCTTTCAGTAATTTTTCAGTGTCTGAAATTGGTGTTGTGCAGTATATATTAAGATTGTCTGCAAACGCCGCCATGAATATTTTTGTTCCATATAATATAGGGGCGTTATGATATACATTCTGTTTAATATATAAAAATAAGGGCTCTAGGTATATATTAAACAACAAAGGGGATAAGGGACAGCCCTGTTGTGTTCCATTTTTAAGTTGTATTCTTTTACAAAAACTTTTGTTGATATATAAAGTGGTGTAAGAATTAGTATATAAGATTTGTAACCATAAGATAAATTCCTGGGGTATATTAAAATATGGCAAAGTGTCAAACAAGAAATCTATATTGACCCTATCAAAAGCCTTTTGTGCATCAATTATGAGTGCATAGATATTTAAATTATTTTGTTTAGCATAAGAGGTTAATGAATGTAGTGTTAATGTATTGTCACTTGTTTGTCTGGCAGTTATAAAACCCGCTTGTTCATTAGATATTATTTGATTCATTATTCTTTTAGCCAGAATAGAAGTCAAAATTTTCATATCTACATTTAGAAGTGAAATTGGTCTATAATTATCAGGATTTTGGGTATCAGCATTTATTTTAGGTATAAGAATAGTTTTTGATGCGTTAAAATGGAGATCATTAATTTTATTATTAACTATATAATTAAATACAATCAAGAGTATTTTACCAAAAATATCGCAGACAGTTTTGTAGAATTCAGCAGACAGTCCATCAGGCCCCGGTGCCTTGTATGATTTGAATTATCATCTATTTTTGGAAAACTAATTTTCTGGAAAAATTCTTTATTAGACCTGTTTAAAGATAGATCATTTTGATCAGCATAAATATCAGAGTATATTCTTTCAAAAACATTAACAATATCTTTGGTTTTAGAATATATTGTATTATCCAAATGTATTTCCAAAATTAAAGATGCTGTTTTTGATTGATTAATGATTTTAGCTAATGCCCTTGATGGCATTTGAATATGATTAGCATACCTCGCTAGCATTTTATGCTCATGAAACGTCAATCTATTATTTTGAATTAAGAAAAGATCTTTTTGACATTTGAATAATTCCGCCTCTGTTTGATTGTTGTAGTTCTGAATCAACTCTTGGTCAAGTGATTTTATTTTAACTTCCAAATTTTTTATCTCTCTAGTTTGCATTTTTTGTAATATGAGGCTTTTTGCAAAAAGATCCCTCTTATTTGTGACTTAACTGTTGCCCATTCTATATCAAGAGAATGTTGTGGTTTCTCTAACTTAACTAGTAGGCGATTAAGAACATCTGTAATTTCATGTATTATTTCTTCTTTATTTAATAAATTTGGGTTTAAAGACCAATTATAACCCCTGTGCACCAAATTATGTTTAGGATCTTTAGAAAAACTTAATGAAATTTTGGAATGGTTTGATAAATAATGCGTATGTATGAGAACTAATGGTTCAAAATTAGTCATTGTTTGTGAAATCAAAAAGAAGTCTATTGTAGACCACATTTTGTGACATGGTGAATAAAAAGTAAAATTATTTGTATTAAAATGATTATTCAGATATTTAAAAGGGTCATATAACTGAAAATCTTCTTTTAAATCATTTAGTGTGACCACCGCTTGCCTATTGAATGACCTTTGTGGACAAGATCTGTCCAACTTCGGATTCTGATAGGAATTCCAATCCCCTCCTATTATTATATAATAGTTATTATATTGGTTTAAAAGCAGATAAAGTGATGCTATGAAACATTGTTGATTACTGCATGGTACGTATACATTACAAAGTAAAATAGGTTTATCATGGAGAGTAGATGAGAGAGTAACAAAGCACCATCTTCCTTCTTTATCTATTTTAGAGTCCAAAATCTTCCCTTGATATTGATTTTTAATAACTATAGCTACCCCTGCACTATTGGTCTTACCTTCTGAAGCTATAACCTCTCTAATCCATTTACTTTTTTTGATCTCTGCCCATTGATCATTAGTTAGGTGAGTTTCCTGGAGTAGTGTAAAACACGCCCCAGACTGCAAAAGTATATGAATAAATAATTTCCTCTTCTTTATGTTCTGGAGCCCCTTTGTATTCCATGAGTCTATTTCCCACATTTTACTCTGTTATTTATTATTACAAACCTTTAAAAAGAAAAAGTTGAATGTAATCAGAGACATTTTAAAAATATATATAGTTTGGAAGCATTCTTGAAATCCCGTCCCATACCAGTGCCTACCCACTCTACCCTTGGACCAGGAAATGTATAGGTCTTGTATAGGGTAAATAATTATAATGATTACTAATATAAGCCTAGATATATTCTTCAAGTGACAATAAATCACACATATAACATAAACAGAACCTATAAAAACTAACTTTAATTCTACAAAGTCTAATCTAAACATTCCCTACTAAACACTACTATTAATCAACATCTCTTGTAGTAACTATTTTTGAGTAAATCATATAAAAAAATTATTTATAGAACAATATGTATACATTTTCTCGTAACTTTAATTATCTAACTAGAAACACCATAGAGGTATTAATTAAGACATCCTGAAAAAAATATTCCTATATGAAAACAAACAAAAAATATATCTGTTGTATTTAAATAATTAACTTTCTTGGTTTCTATAATACACCTCTAATGAAACAATACAAATTACATATAATAAAACCTCTTGATCATAAGAAAAAATGAAAGTTCAATTTTTCTTTTTTTTTTTTAGTCAACATTATTTTCTCTTAGTCAAACAGTAGACAAGGAGAAAAAAAATCCTGCATTATTATGGAATTATAATCATATAAGCATCCAAATAACAAAAATAGGAACTTTCCCTAATGTCAAAATTAACATTAGGTACTGTCAGATGTTTTAGCTATTCAGCAGTTATCAGTATTATAAAGATTCATCTCACATATCCGGGTCTTTACTATATGACAGGATAAAATATAGTCTCTAGTATAATTACTATATATATACAACTTAAGGATATTAGGGGAATAACTGATTCCTTTCAACAGTACCTTGCCCTAAATGCTTACCTTTATATCCTTTCCTTACTCAGCATTGATATATTATAAAGTTAAAAATGTTTAATCATTAGGGGAACTGAAAATGTATCAGCTTGTAAATATGTGTTTAAATTACTATTACACAACATCCTTTACTGTTTCTTTTGCATTATTCAGTCCAGCATAGTCCTCTTCAGATTTTCAAGCCTGGAAATCAGCCCAAACGATTGCAAAGGGGGAATCTTAATAGAGACGGACTTCTGGAAGTGTCACAAAGAATATTGCACCCTCAGAAGCACCACAGTCATTTCCTGTTTCTTCTTAGGAGAGCAGACTTCGCAAAGGCTGTAAAACTTCAGGAGATACTCGCGAATGTCCAGGATTTAGAAAAACGAGCTCTTATCTAAGCAAAAGAGGGGCCTAACACAATAAAACATCAAACAAAGGATTACCAAGACCTCGAGCCACAGCAGCAGCTAAATCTGACCTCGGATGCCATGCCAGTCGCAATGGAAAACCAGATCAAGTCTCTGAGGCAGGTAAAGCCTTGAAAAGCTTCAAAAAGGTAGCTTTTGCTTCATTTTTTGATGAAACAGAATATTTGGATCCCTCAACTGTAAATATTAACGTATAAGGATATTTCATCTGAAACTTTATATGTTTTTCAATAAGAAATTTGCAATATGGAGATAACAATTGTCTAGCTTGTCTGATTTGCAAAGGTAAGTCCTGGGTCACAGAAATTCTGTTATTGTTCCACATAACATATCCTCCATTTTTTTGATAGTTGAGAGAATTTTGCTAACATCTTGATAATTCAGCATTTTAACATATACAGGTCTTGGACTGTTAGAAGCCTGTGTTTCTCTTAAAGCTCTGTGTGCTCTTTCTATGATTATTTGTTTTGGCAAATCAAGGTCTTTAAGAATAATTGTAAATATTTGTAGGATAGATGCAATTAAGTCATTATATTGTACAGACTCCGGGATTCCTCTGACAATTATACTGTTCCTTCTAGATCTTGCCTCTAAATCAGTTATTTTAGCTTGAATAGCAAGAATATCCAACTCGTGTGCATCTGATTTTTTTTTTGCTAGCAGATTTATTTTTTCATTTTCTGATATCCGGGCTTCACTTTTATCCATTCTCTCAAGAATTTGAGTACAGGAGATTCCAAAAGTTTGTACTTGTACAGTTAATTCTTTCAGAGCTTCTTGAATGGGTAACAGGGCAGTTTTGATATCCTCCATGTTCAGCATTTGATCAGGTTTATTTTTGGTCCCTGGTTTTGATTGTTCCTGCTGTTTTATAACTTTTTGTCGTTTCGAAGTTACATCTTTTTCCGGTGACTGGAGTTCTGAAAGTTTAGTTTTTGTAGTAGTTGTGTCCATTTTTTTGTCTTCCTTTGACATTTTCTATCAGTAGTGGAACTCAGAGTATACTGAATACAAAGTTCCTTTGTTTGACACTCTCTTCAGAGCCTGGTAATCTGCAATAATCCTATTAAATACTATATTTTTCCTCAGTTTGTTCACTTCTTGAAGGTTAAATAAATAAAGTTGCAGTTATTTTTACCAAGATTTCTTATTTAAAAGTTTTTGATATCATTTCAGGGTTTAGATTTCCTCAGGTTATATGCAGAGATGTAGATCAGTAGTGCTCACAGAATGGCAGCCATCTTTGAATCCCTCAAAAATATGAAAACATTTCAAAAACATATAAAACATCAGTCCTCAGAAAAAATGTATGAGTATAAATAACAGGTCTAATTAAAAATCATAATTTAGCCACCCTGAGTTTTAACAGGGGTAACAAGGAAATGTGATCATTTAGACCCAGGGATTTACTGGCATCCGTCACTATTTGCCAGTAAGTTTCACGATAAGCCAACTTAGATTCCATGGGCCTCCCCTGATGACCCTAGGTACAACCTCTAATACAAAAAAAGTAAAATTAGCTCCCCCCACAGGTTAATGTATGTCTATATAATGCATTGGTAGAATTGCACTTCCTAATATCATTGAGGTGTTCATAAATTCAACATCTCATTTGCATCTCTGTTTTACCTACATAAAACCCCTTGCATTGACCACACAAGGTAATATAGACCACCCCACAACTATTATAGTTGGTGTATGTATTGCCTAACAAAGTTTTGTTTCTTCCCTTAATATAAATACTTTCCACATGGGCAATGTGAGGGCATTGGGGACAAGAAACACATCTATACGTCCGTTTCTTCCTATGGGAGGGTACATGGGTGCTGTTGTTCTGTTCAAGCATGTCCTTAATGTTCTGTCCCTTTCAGTAGGTAAACTTAAGGGTGTGTTATTTGAACACTTCAAGATCTGTAAGTTCAAAAATTTCCCCCATTCTCTTTCAGTAACACCTCTAAGGAAATAGGAGTCCTTACTAAAGTTAGTAACAAAGGCTCTGTTGTACTGCAAATCAGAATCCTCACTAGGTTTTTGGTGATGCATTGAAAAAGAACTGTTCCCCAAAATAGGGGGATATTTGTCATATTGACCTGCCATATCCTCATCCCTGACCTCCTGAATCATATCCTGAGGATAACCTCTTTGCAAAACCATTGCAGTAATAGTATCACATTCATTATAAAAGTCTTCATCCAGAGAGGTCATACGACTCACTCTCACTAACTGGCCCTTGATGATACCTCTTTTTTTGTAAACAGGATGGGCACTTGAGAACCATATATAGGAATGTGATGTATCCTTCCTATGAATTCTAGATTTAAATCCCCCTTTGGTCTTGGTGATGGCAACATCAAGATAGTGCATCAAGTGTGGTGTGGCTTCATAGGTGAATTTTAAAAAGTGGTAGTGTGTGCCAAATAGTCAATAAAGTGTTCCAATTGGGATAGACTGTCATCCCAAAACAAACAGATATTATTAAGAAATCTTTTGTACAATTTCCATGATTTAGAAAAGGGGCTATTGAAAACAAATTTGTGTTCCCTCAAAGCCAGAATGATATTGGCATATGTAGGGGCACAGTTGGCCCCCATAGCATCCCCCCATTCCTGCTGGAAGAACCCGCCCTCAAAGAACAAAAAATTGTGCTTGAGTGTAAGTTCTGCCAGTCCAATGCATAGGAATATATCATTCTTGGCTACCCCATCTTGTAGTCTAAGGGCTTCCTCCAACCATTCAAGCCCAAGATCATGTGGGATGACCGAGAATAAATCAACAATGTCAATGGTAACAAAAATCAGATCCTTAGAAAACAAATCTGGTTTGACATTGATAAGGAAATCTCAGGAGTCCAATAAAATATGTTCATCCTGTTTCCATGACCTCTTCAATTTCCAATCTAAGTATTTAGCCAAAGGAGCAGTTTTAGAGCCTTCAGAGTCTACAATAGGTCTTAGGGGTGGGTCCTCTGTATTTTTATGTACCTTGGGTATACCGAAAATGGATGGTACCCTGGGCTTGTTGTTTTCCAAGAATGTGTAAGTGGCAAAATCAATGACCCCTTGGTCAAACAAATCTTTTAGAGCTAATTTGATTTTATGAAATGAGAAGTTAAAAGGTTGCATTGCCTCTGTTAGTAGTTTTATTACAAGGCATATGATAAATCACTGAACAAGCAGGCTGCAAGCCTTACTTGAGTATGCTAGACGTACTGAAAGACACCTTAATAGTAAAAAGAGAAAAAAAGGGCACAAGTCTTCACTGCTGAAGACGGAGCTGAAGTATTTGTATTACAGTCAGGTAAAAAGGGCATCTAGCTAGGGACTATAAACAAAATAAGAAAGCAATAACAAAAGATAAAGGAGATGTGGACTGACTATATGATAGTGATAATAACCAAAAATCATCAGGAAAGGTTAATAAACAAAAAGAAAATGTGAATGTAGTAGAGGGAATAGAGGAAGTACAAACAGATGTAAAGAATAAAAATGAAAATAAAATTTTAGATTTAGCATTGTTGAGACCTGGAGCTCTACCTAGCAAATACAAAACCAGAAGTAACACTTCTGGTGGAGGGAAGAAAGGTCAAATTCCTGTGTGACTCAGGAGCGTCACGGACTTTGATACACCCCTCCAAGTTACCAAAACATTCTAAATCACCTGATTATATATTAGTAAAAGCAGCAAATAGACAGCTATACAGGGATCCACTTTCCCATAATATAGCAATAACTGACCCTGTTTCAGGTATGACTCAGAAAAGTAAAATTGTAGTTTCTGCAAAAATATCCAGTAAACTTACTGGGAAAATACCTTGTGCAGATATTTGGCATAGCAGTAGTTCCTACCATGCAGGGTATGGAAGCACAAAGACAAGTGAAAGCTCTTGTGGTGTGATCAGAGGGTGAAGCCTATTATTGGTACAGCCAGGACCTAGTTATGATTGGTCCAGGGGCAGTAACCAAACAACTGATAAACGTAGCCATCAGTAAGGTACCCTCCCTTGACACTGATCAGCAGCACTTGTTACATTTTACTCCATACTACTGTAGCACACCAGGACCTAATAAAAAAATATAAGTAAAAATCCTGCTGACAAATTAATATTACAAACTTTATGCTGGGATACTGAGGGAAACAGTGTAGTAAGCTGTTCATTATCTCAGGAGTTCATGAGATTGTATAAGTCCAATAGACTGCCACATGTCAGCTTGACAAAAAACAAAAGTTTTAAATGGGCAGACTTAGAAAAAAAAGGTAACAAAATGGGAAAACAGACTGATTTAAAAATGTCAGGACAAGGGATATTAAAACAAAACTGAATTGGTTGACACAGACACATACAGCTGTACACTTGCAATCTAGTAAGGACAGCTGATTAGCATTTTTATTAAAAGAAAAAGAAAAGGCCTTGTGTAAAATTCCAACAACTCTGTGGTCAACAGGCAAGTCAAATGTAGGGCTTATTCAAGCAGCAGGACCAGTTACAATTACCCCAAAGTCAGCTTTTAGACCACAACAAAAAACAATACATTTTGGGAAAGAATGCAAAAGTACAAATTAAGCCTATAATAAGCAGCATTACTCAAAAAAGGAGTACTGGTAGAATCTCCTGATTCACCATGTGATACACCCCTATTTCCTGTTAAAGAAAGGCAAACGGGCAATGGCAGATGGTACAAGATTTATAAGCTGTGAATAATGCAGTAATACCTAAAGCACCTACGGTGCCAGACCCACATACCTTGTTAAATGATTTAAAGCCACAACAGAAGTATTTTACTGTGGTAAATATAAGCAATGCTTTCTTTTCAATACCTATACATCCTCATAGTCAATATTGGTTTGCATTTACATTTCAGGGTAAAAGGTATACATATACACGACTACCACAGGGATATTGTGAGAGCCCAATAATATTTGCACAAAAAATGGCTAGCAATCTGGCAGGGTCTGCCCCACCAGAAGGTAGTCAAATTTTACTTTATGTAAATGACATCTTGCTAGCAGCACCCAGCAGCAGTGCAGGGTGAATACAGTAGCATTGTTAAAATTTTTAGTAATACAAGGACACAAAGTAAACAAGAGTAAGTTACAAACTTTGGGAAAAAAAACACAGGTTAGATACCTGGAATATGTGGTATTCAGTAAAGGTAAAATACTAAATAGTGGGAAAGAGAAAAGGGAAAAACAACAGCAATTTTGCAAGCACCCAAACCAACAACTAAAAAAGAAATAATGTCTTTCCTAGGTACAACTAATTTTTGTTGTAACTGGGTACCAAATTATTTTACAATGAAAAACAAAAGCAGAAATGGCTTTCTGCAGGTTGAAGCAGTTAATAGCTTCTTCATTAGTTTTAAGACTTCCAAGTTATCACAAACGTTTTTTTTAGACCATAGATTGTAAGCAATGGTACATGACATCAGTATTAAAGCAATAACATGGGGATAAGCAATGCCCCATAGCTTACTATTCATTACAGTTAGACCCAGTGGTGCAATCTTTGCCTCACTGTGTACAAGCAGTAGTTGCAGCAGCAATGGCAGTACAGGCTTCAGCCTCAATGGTGTTATTCCACCCTCTCACATTGAGAATGCCTCATGCAGTTGCAATAATTCTGCCACAAGAAAAAGTTGCATACCTTTCTCCTGCTAGACATCTTTCATGTATAACCATACTGCTGAGTCAACCTCATATAAACAGTTAGCTTTACCTATATAAGATCTTACAAATATGCCCTTGGATAATGCTGAGGTGACATATTACGTGAATGACTCATGCAGAAGGGGTCCTACAGGAAAAATCTGGTGGGGTATGCAGTAGTTACAGACACTAAAAATTTAGAAGCACAAACTTTGCCACACAACTTGTATGCTCAAGCAGCAGAACTGGTAATTTTGACAGAAGCATGTATTTTAGTAAAAGGCAAAAAAAAGTAAACATATATACTGATAATCAGTATGCTTTTTCTACAGTGCATGTGTTTGCACAATAATAAAGAAAATAGAGGGATGATTACATCCAGTGAAAACCTATTAATCATGCAATTTATTTTGGAGCTATTAAAATCTATTCAGTTGCCTACCAAAGTAGCTATTTGTAAATGTGTAGCTCATACAAAACAACAGGATAACATTTCAAAAGGTAATGCACGAGCTGATGCAGCTGCAAAGCAAGCAGCCTCAGACTCAGAAACTTTATTTTTTTAATGAAAAATTACAGCCCTTTGAGATTTTACATTTAGACATGTTAAAAACAATGCAAATGCTTACTACAACAGCAGAAAAACAAAACTGGGTAAAACAAGGTGCAATCTTTAAAAATGGACTGTACATTTCCAAAGGAAAAAAACAATATTACCGTCTAATTTATTTAGAAATGCAGCTTTGTTGAGCCATGGGCAGAGCCATGTCTCAACAGGGGGGATGGTACAGTTAGTAAATAAAATATTCCAAACATATGGATACATAAATTATACAATAAAATTTTGTGCAGCTTGTCATACTTGTAACAAGCACCATGCACAAGGAGCATTTAAAAACAAGCAAGGGAGTTTCCCTACACCACCATATCCATTCCATACTATTTGTATGGACTTCATAGAGTTGAATAAGGGTGAAGGGAAAAATACTGTTTAGTGATCATAGATATGTTTTTAAAATGGGTAGAAGCTTTTCCTTAAGGAATCACTGTGCTTACCACCCACAGTCAGCAGGACTGGTGGAGAGGTACAATGGGATTTAAAAAAAAAAACAAGTTAAGAAAGTTGATGAGTAAGACTCAGAAGAATTGGATTTGCTGTTTACCTCTAGCATTGCTGAGCATGAAAAACAGTAACAAATGTAAAGGGTTTGATCCCCTTTAAAGTAGTATTTGGAAGGGCATATTATGTGCCTCAGTAAAAAGCTCTCATGCCTGCAGGGCTGGAGGCTGACAGTTCACTAGCTAATTAAATAAAGAAACTGTTATAAATAAGACTGTTTTGCAGTTGAACTCTTTTCAGATAAACAAGAAATAAAACCAGAAGCCGTGCTGACCCGGGGTCCTGGATTTGGCTGAAAGTCATAAAGAGAAAGAACTGGGCGAGTCCAAGGTGGGAAGGTCCGTACCAGGTACTGTTGGCAACACCCACTGCAGTAAAATTGCTGAGAGATCATCTTGGGTTCATTTAACCCACTGTAAACCTGTTAAGAAATTCAGTTTGGACATACCACAGGAACAGGATGGCCAGAGGCAGAATAAATAAAATGTGAAACAACCCCAGAGACATTGGTTCACTGGCCTACTGATCATACACTTAATAACTATGTTTGTAGTAACCTTTTTGTTGTTATGGTTTTCTTGCATATAACTACAGAAGTAAAATTAATAAAACGTGATGAAGGACTGGCTACAGACTGGCACCCAAACTTTAACACATACCTGGCTATAAAACGAGTTTATGTAGAGACTATGAACGTTTCAAATTGCTGGGTCTGTACTGCAATACCCACAGCATATGGAGGACTTTTAATGTCTGCTGTCCCCTTGGGAATAAATGAAACTTGGGAAAACCTGTTATTTGACACAGGCACTGTGAGATCACAGGACAAAATTGCTTTATTTTTACCTGTTCACACAAAAAGGAATTGTATGTCTCTACAAGAGTAATACCCTCCAGGTGGGCTGGAGTAATGGTAATATAACAATGTCTTATAAATGTTACATTAAAGTCAAAAGTGGGGGTACTGTTTGTAATACCAACCATGATTCATATCTGAGTTCAATGAAAACTGCATTAAATGCAGTATGTGATAATCTAGTCTTAACTAAGCAATTGTCTATTAAGAATAGGAAAATGTTTCATGCAGGAATAACACGTATCAGTACCAAAGTAATGATTTTATTTGTGGGAAAAAGGCATATAAATGGTTACCTGAGAATTGGTCCGGCAGTTGTTTTTTGGGTTATCTGGTTTTAGCAATAAGACATACTGCAGAATTACCTTTGGGTAAAATACGAAACGTAAGGAAAACAGCTCGAAAATCTGAAGGTCCAGTGAGAAAAAAAACCCTGTGAATCCAGTTGGTAAAATCAAAGCTGGTTGAAAAGGCCATAATTCAGTGAAAGACAAAAGTAAATTGACTCATATAAACTTGGGCAACAGTGTTATATCCAGGGCAGAAATACCACCAGCCTATGGAGCAGTCAAATCGATCTGGGAGCTGAGAAAGCTGTCAAAAAGTCATGAACAATGCAACTTTTTCCATCCTAGAATTGGTGACTAATGAACTGAATGCAATAAAAACTGTTGTGCTACAAAATCGAATGGCTCTTTACTTCACCCTAGCGGCAAGAGGTGGTACACGAAGAAGAATGCTGTGCGTACATTCCAGACAACCAACATGAAATCAATGACCACCTAGAGGTAATTCAGCAAGTATCAGCAATGACTAAACCAGGCCCAAACCCACTGACGGACTTTTTCCAGAATCTGTTTGGGGGGGTGGGGTTCCATCCTATTAAACATTTGATTGCTATTTGTGTGGGTATACTCCTAATAGGAACATGTGTTTACTGTGAAATTCCCTGCATGAAAAGATTAATCAAAAATTTGTTGATATATCTGCTACTGAAACTCTTACCAAAGTGTTGAAATTAAAAGATTAATTTCAAATGATGCTTTTTCTGAAATATAAAACCAATGACTTACTTAGCTGAAAGCCCTTGAAAGGGAAAGGCTGAGGAATGAAATAATATTGTTTATGTTTTAAACAGAATAAAATGCATTAACAGGAGGGAGAATGTTAGAAAAATCTATACATGCTGCTTAGAAAATATATTTACATACATGCTGCCTAGAAAAATATATTTACAATGTGTGCTGCTTAGGAAGATGTGTATTTAAACATTCAAACATATATAAGTTGTGTGATCAAATATATAGAGAAATGTGTGCTTTAATTAGGAATAAATGTACTTAAATCCATAATAAAAGGTTAGTTAATGCATTTAATTCTGTCTTACTAGAATAATAGTAGAAATAAACCTGCATATTATTGCTTGAAGCACAAGCTGCAGTGTAATCAGAAATTTGACCTTGGCAGCTTGCAGATGCAGTCTGGCTCATGCCTTTCAAGTAAAGATTATTTTGCAAAGTTAGAAAATAATAAATCTGTTCGCATGTGTGTCCTCTTTCCTGCCTCCACCAGGAGAGTAGCCTTGTGCGCACTATCTCTGATAACGCAGCTGGGAACAATAAAGACAAAGGGAGACTTTAAGGAAGACATACATCTATTGTATTTGAACTAATCAGAGAACCTTGAATTGGCTACATCCTCAGGAGGTCATCATGACTGACCAGCTGCTTGCAAGGCTGCAACATTCTCATGGGAAAAGGACTTTTTGAAAAACACAAACTCAGCACTTTTTATGAATTACTATGATGTAAAGACCCTGTCACTAACCACACCAGTAAGGTGGGCAAAATTGATAATGAAATGTATATAACCAATGTGTTTTGGTCAATAAAGCAGTCAAAATTCTATACAAACTTTGTGTATGGTTTTTTGCCTCCTAATGTACATTAGAGCTTTAAGATACTCAAGCTTTCCTGCATTATTGTTTGTTATTAATTGACATTGTGTTTGAATAACTCAATGATTTTTACAGTCTGACTCTAACAAATTTATTTAACACATTCAGTGACACCTGGCTGTATTTGGTGTCATCATGCAATAAGGTACGCATCGTACCCTTGTAAAGTATACTATCCATTAGCACCAACCCCCACCTTTGTCCGGCTTCATCACCCTCACATTAGGGTTAGAAGCCAACTTTCGCAACAATGTCTCCTCAATGGTAGTCAAACTGTGGGAAACCCAGATGTGAGGGAGCACCCTACGGACTTCCCTCTCAAGTAACTGTTCCACATTTTTTAGTTGGGGGTGCAAGGGGGGGGTTGTAGGTGCTAGACCTATGAGGTGCTGTGGTCTGGTTATTTGTAGCCACCTTCCGAAAAATAAACTCAAGGTTCAGTTTACGGACAAACAATTTAATGTTCATGATAACCCTTGTCAAATTACATTTACGAGCCGGGATAAACTTGAACCCCTTCATGAAAACTTTAAAAAATTCCTCATTGACAGTGAGATCACTGTAATTGAAAACATTAAACCCTAAAAAACTAAAAATGTAATTTTCTTTCAAAATAACACTGGAATCTAGTATCTCTGGTATCTGGGGTACCCTCCACCCTTTGGTGTACAGGGCCCTTGTAAAAATGGTTTCCCTGAGGGTTGTTCAGATTCTTAATCTTTTCGGACCTACGTCGAACCACCTCTTGATCATAAGAGCCGTTTTCAACCTCATGGGTGTCCAAGGAAGTGTTTACAATATTAGGATTGTCATCCCTCGCTAGTGCATTATGATTTGGATTAAAATTCCACCCTGAACAATTCCCACCATCTTGAAAATAATGAGGGTGTGTCTTTGGGACCGAGTATTGTCTACTGTCCCTGTAATCCTTCAAGTCTCTATCCATCTTTTTTTATTTTCTTTTCAGAATATCTTCACATTTCTCATCTACACATTTTCTAATATTAAAGTACCTTGCCCTTTCCTGTTCAATACTGAATAATAAATCATTAGTAATGACCTCATTAAGTTTGTCAATGCTAGTTTTCAGGGTATCCATTTCTCGTTCATTGTTCTTAATGATATCCCTCAAAATGTCAAGACCACATTTATCAAAAATACTCAATAATTCAGAATGAAAAGCAGACCCAACTACAACATTATTAGGGTATTTGTGTATACACAACCCCTTAGGTACAATGCCTGTTGTTATACATTCATTCAAATAAATGTTGTCCAAGGACTAGGATTTGTACCTTAAAAGGTAGTCGTGTAACTGGTCTAGTCCATGTGAAAAATTGTCCATAAGTGGCAGATTACAATTAGAGTTATCAGGTTTCCAAAAGTTAGGCTTGTTTGCCAACCAAGTAGTTAGATCTACCAGGGAAGAAGTCACTTTTTCTTGAGCAAGGTCTGCCTGTTCCCCCGCCCCAGGAGATAACCTGTCCTGCATACAAAAAACAGTAGGTGTGTTAGACAATGTGTTCGCTGTCAGGTGGTCTTGGAGAAGTGTGGATGGTCTGTTAGTGAATGAAAGTCCCAAATGGGAACCATGTACATGTTGCAGCAAACAAGAAGTAGATGCCCCTTCCTGGTTACATGGAACGCTGGTGTTATAGAGCAAAGCAGCCAGCCTCTGGCCAATAGGAGTGAGTAGGTTGACAAGCTGGCTAAGTTGACCAGCAAGTTTGCGAAATTCACCTACTTCGGACCCATGGCAACATCTGTTGTGGGTGTCAGCAAGATTCTGTCCTTCAAACTCCTTCATACGCAAACCAATAAGCAAAAAATGAGGAACCAGTCAAAAAGGTAACTAATAAACAAAACAGACTGGATTTTGAAGACAGAAAAACTCCACTCTTTATTGGCTAGTACATATAAGCTTAACACTCCACAAGACATGCATTTTCACCCAGGCACCTCCCAGACTTCATCAGAAATTACACGGAATGTGAAAAGCCTGTTTAAATAGTAATAGGCTAACACTTAATAAACAATTAGTGGATAAAGCTATACATACAACACAAATCACATATTAAAAAGATAAAAAGGTTTCTTAAAAATATGAAGACATTTCTAAAACATATAAAACATCAATCCTCAGAAAAAATGTATGAGTATAAATAACAGGTCTAATTAAAAATCATAATTTAGCCGCCCTAAGTTTTAACAGGGGTAACAAGGAAATGTGATTGTTTAGACCCAGGGATTTACTGGCATCCAACACTATTTGCCAGTAGGCTTCACAATAAGCCAACTTAGATTCCCATGGGTCTCCCCTGATGTCCCTACGAACTACCTCTAATACAAAAAAAGTAAAATTAGCTCCCCCACAGATTAATGTGTGTCTATATAATGCATTGGTAGAATTGCACTTCCTAATATCATTGAGGTGTTCATAAATTCGATGTCTCATTTACCTCTCTGTTTTGCCTACATAAAACCCCTCGCATTGACCAGATCAGGCAGTATAGACCACCCCACAACTATTATAGTTGGTGCATGTATTGCCTAACAAAGTTTTGTTTCTTCCCTTAATATAAATAATTTCCACGTGGGCAATGCGGAGGCATTGCGGACAAGAACCACACCTATACGTCTCTTTCTTCCTATGGGAGGGTACATGGGTGTTGTTGTTCTCTTCAAGCATGTCCTTAATGTTCTGTCCCTTTCTGTAGATAAACTTAAGGGTGTGTTTCTTGAACACTTCAAGATATGTAAGTTCAACAAATTTGCCCCATTCTCTTTCAATAACACCTCTAAGGAAATACGATTCCTTACTAAAGTTAGTAACAAAGGCTCTGTTGTACTGCAAATCAGCATCCTCACTAGGTTTTTGGTGCTGCATTGAAAAAGAGCTGTTCCCCAAAATAGGGGGATATTCGTCATATCGACCTGCCACAAGCTCGTCCCTGACCTCCTGAATCATATCCTGAGGATAATCTCTTTGCAAAAACAATGCTGTAATAGTATCACATTTGATATAAAAGCCTTCATCCAGCGAGGTCATATGACTCGCCCTCATTAACTGGCCCTTAATGATACCCCTTTCTTGGTAAACAGGATGGGCGCTTGCGAACCATATATAGGAATTTGAAAATGTAGCCTTCCTATGAATTCTAGATTTAAATCCCCCATCGGTCTTGGTGATGGCAACATCAAGAGAGTGCATCAACTGGGATGTGGCTTCATAGGTAAATTTTAAAAAGGTGGTAGTGTGTGCCAAATAGTCAATAAATTGTTCTAATTGGGCTAGACTGTCATCCCAAAACAAACAGATATCATCAAGAAATCTTTTGTACAAGTTCCATAATTTAGAAAAGGGGCTATTGAACACAAATTTGCGTTCCCACATAGCCAGAATGATATTGGCATATGTAGGGACACAGTTGGCCCCCATAGAAACCCCCCATTCCTGCCATTAGGACTCGCCCTCAAAAAACAAAAATTTGTTCTTGAGTGTAACTTCGGCCAGTTCAATGCATAGGAATATATCATTCTCAGGTACCCTGTCTTGTAGTCTAAGGGCTTCCTCCAACCATTCAAGCCCAAGAAAAAAAAGTGACTTCTTCACAGGTAGATCTAACTACTTGGTTGGTGAACAAGCCTAACTTTTGGAAACCTGATAACTCTAATTGTAATCTGCTGCTTATGGAAAATTTTTCACATGGACTAGACCAGTTACACGACTACCTTTTAAGGTACAAATCCTTGTCCTTGTACAACATTTATTTGAATGAATGTATAACAGTGGGCATTATACCTAAGGGGTTGCGTATACACAAATATTCTAATAATGTTGTAGTTGGGTCTGCTTTTCATTCTGAATTATTGAGTATTTTTGATAAATGTGGTCTTGACATTTTGAGGGCTATCATTAAAAACAACGAACGATTAATGGATAGCCTTAAAACTAGTATTGACAAACTTAATGAGGTCATTACTAATGATTTATTATTCAGTATTGAACAGGAAAGGGCAAGGTACTTTAATATCAGAAAATGTGTAGATGAGAAATGTGAAGATATTCTGAAAAGAAAATACAAAAAGATGGATAGAGACTTGAATGATTAAAGGGAAGTTAGACAATACCCGGCCCCAAAGACACACCCTCATTATTTTCAAGATGGTGGGAATGGTTCAGGGTGGAATTTTTATCAAAATCATGGATGGGATGACAATCCTAATATTGTAAACACTTCCTTGGAAATCCACGAGGTTGAAAATGGCTCTTATGATCAAGAGGTGGGTCCACGTATGTCCGAAAGGATTAAGAATTTGAACAAGCCTCAGGGAAATCATTTTTACAAGGGCCCTGTACACCACAGGGGGGAGGGTACCCCAGGTACCAGAGATACTAGATTCCGGTGTTATTTTGAAAGAAAATTACATTTTTAGTTTTTTAGGGTTTAACATTCTCAATTACAGTGATCTCACTGTCGATGAGGAATTTTTTAAACTTTTCATGAAGGGGTTCAAGTTTATCCTGGCCCGTAAAAGTAATTTGACAAGGGTTGTCATGGACATTAAATTGTTTGTCCGTAAACTGAACCTTGAGTTTATTTTTTGGCAGATGGCTAGAAATAACCAGACCACAGCACCTCATAGGTCTAGCACCTACAACCCCACCTTGCACCCCCAACTAAAAAATTTGGCACAGATACTTGAGAGAGAAGTCAGTAGGGTGCACCCTCACACCTGGGTTCCCGCAATTTGACTAACAATGAGGAGACATTGTTGCGGGAGTTGGCTTCTAACCCTAATGTGATGGTGATGAAGCCGGACAAAGGTGGGGGGATGGTGCTAATGGATAGGATCCTTTACGAGGGTAAGATGCGTACCTTGTTGCATGATGACACCAAATACAGCCAGGTGTCACTGAATGAAATACACATCTCATATCATAAAATCGAACTAGCTCTAAAAGATTTGTTTGACCAAGGGGTCAGTGATTTTGCCACTTACACATTCTTGGAAAAAAACAAGCCCAAGGTAGCATCCATTTTCAGTCTACCCAAGGTACATAAAGATACCGAGGACCCACCCCTAAGACCTATTTTATCCTCTGAAGGCTCTAAAACTGCTCCTTTGGCTAAATACTTAGACTGGAAATTGAAGAGTTCATGGAAACAGGATGACCATATTCTATTGGACTCCTGGGATTTCCTTATCAGTGTCAAACCAGATTATTTTTCCAAGGATCTGATTTTTGTTAGCATTGACATTGTTGATTTATTCTCGGTCATCCCACACAATCTTGGGCTTGAATGGTTGGAGGAAGCCCTTAGACTACAAGACGGGGTTCCCGAGAATGATATATTCCTATGCATTGAACTGGCAGAACTTACACTCAAGAACAATTTTTTGTTCTTTGAGGGCATGTTCTTCCGACAGGAACAGGGGATTGCTATGGGGGCCAACTGTGCCCCTACATATGCCAATATCATTCTGGCTATGTGGGAACACAAATTTGTGTTCAATAGCCCCTTTTCTAAATATTTCTTGATGATATCTGTTTGTTTTGGGATGACAGTCTAGCCCAATTGGAATAATTTATTGCCTATTTGGCACACACTACCACCTTTTTAAAATTAACTTATGAAGCCACACCCCACTTGATGCACTATCTTGATGTTGCCATCACCAAGACCGAAGTGGAATTTAAATCTAGAATTCATAGGAAGGCTACATTTTCAAATTCCTATATATGGTTCTCAAGTGCCCATCCTTTTTACCAAAAAAGGGGCATCATCAAGGGCCAGTTAGTGAGGGCGTGTCATATGACCTCTCAGGATGAAGACTTTTATAATGAATGTGATACTATTACTGCAATGTTTTTGCAAAGAGGTTATCCTCAGAACATGATTCAGGAGGTCAGGCGTGAGCTTATGGCAGGTTGATATGACAAATATCCCCCTACTTTGGGGAACAGCTCTTTTTCAACGCAGCACCAAAAATCTAGTGAGGATGCTGATTTGCAGTAGAACAGAGCCTTTGTTACTAACCTCAGTAAGGACTCCTCTTTCCTTAGAGGTGTTATTGAAAGAGAATGGGGCAAATTTGTTGAACTTACAGATCTTGAAGTGTTCAAGAAACACACCGTGAAGTTTATCTACTGAAAGGGACAGAACATTAAGGACATGCTTGAACAGAACAACAACACCCATGTACCCTCCCATAGGAAGAAAGGGATGTATAGGTATGGTTCTTGTCCCCAATGCCCCTGCATTGCCCATGCGGAAAGTATTGATATTAAGGGAATAAACAAAACTTTGCTAGGCAATACATACACCAACTGTAATAGTTGTGGGGTGGTCTATATTGCCTCATGTGGTCAATGCAAGGGGTTTTATGTAGGTAAAACAGAGAGGCAAATGAGACGTTGAATTTATGAACACCTCAATGATATTAGGATGTGCAATTCTACCAATGCATTATATAGACACACATTAACCTGTGGGGGAGCTAATTTTACTTTTTTTGTATTAGAGGTAGTACCTAGGGACATCAGGGGAGGCCCATGGGAATCTAAGTTGGCTTATCGTGAAACCTACTGGCAAATAGTGTTGGATGCCAGTAAATCCCTGGGTCTAAATGATCACATTTCCTTGTTACCCCTGTTAAAACTCAGGGCGGCTAAATTATGATTTTTAATTAGACCTGTTATTTATACTCATACATTTTTTTCTGAGGATTGATGTTTATATGTTTTAGAAATGTCTTCTTATTTTTAAGAAACCCTTTTATCTTTTTAATATGTGATTTGTGTTGTATATATAGCTTTATCCACTAATTGGTTCTTAATTGTTAGCCTATTACTGTTTAAACAGGGTTTCCACATTCCGTGTAATTTCTGATGAAGTCTGGGAGGTACCTGGATGAAAACGCATGTCTTGTGGTGCGTTAAGCTTGTATGTACTAGCCAATAAAGAGTGGAGTTTTTCTTTCTACGAAATCCAGTCTGTTTTGTTTATTAGTTACCTTTTTCACTGGTTCCTCGTTTTTTGGTTATTGGTTTGCCTTTGGAGGAGTTTGAAGGACAGAATCTTGCTGACACCCACAACGGATGTTGTCATGGGTCAGAAGTGGGTGAATTTCGCAAACTTGCCAGTCAACTTATCCAGCTTGTTGACCTACTCACTCCTATTGGCCAGGGGCTTGCTGCTTTGATCTCTAACACCAGCGTGCCATGTAACCAGGAAGGGGTGTCTACTTCTGGTTTGCCGCAATGTGTACATGGTTCCCATTTGGAACATTTAATCACTAACAGACCATCCACACTTCTCCAAGACCACCTGCCAGTGCAGACATTGTCTAACACACCAACTGTTTTTCATGTGCAGGACAGGTTATCTCCTGGGGCGGGGAAACCAGCAGGTCATGCTCAAGAAAAAGTGACTTCTTCCCTGGTAGATCTAACTACTTGGTTGGCGAACAAGCCTAATTTTCGGAAACCTGATAACTCTAATTGTAATCTGCCGCTTATGGACAATTTTTCACAAGGACTAGATCAATTAGACGACTACCTTTTAAGATAGAAATCCTTTTATCCTTGGACAACATTTATTTGAATGAATGTATAACAGCGGGCATTGTACCTAAGGGGTTGTGTATACAAAAATACGCTAATAATGTTGTAGTTGGGTCTGCTTTTCATTCTGAATTATTGAGTATTTTTGATAAATGTGGCCTTGACATTTTGAGGGCTATCATTAAGAACAACAAACGAGAAATGCATAGCCTTAAAACTAGTATTGACAAACTTAATGAGGTCATTACTAATGATTTATTATTCAGTATTGAACAGGAAAGGGCAATGTACTTTAATATTAGGAAATGTGTAGATGAGAAATGTGAAAATATTCTGAAAAGAAAATACAAAATGATGGTTAGAGACTTGAAGGATTACAGGGACAGTAGACAATACCTGGCCCCAAAGACGCACCCTCATTATTTTCACTATGGTGGGAAGGGTTCAGGGGGGAATTTTAATCAAAATCATAATGCACCGGGGAGGGATGACAATCCTAATATTGTAAACACTTCCTTGGACACCCATGAGGTTGAAAACAGCTCTTATGATCAAGAGGTGGGTCCATGTAGGTCCGAAAAGATTAAGAATCTGAACAAGCCGCAGGGAAACCATTTTTACAAGGGCCCTGTACACCAAAGTGTGGAGGGTACCCCAGGTACCAGAGATACTAGATTCCGGTGTTATTTTGAAAGAAAATTGCGTTTTTAGTTTTTTAGGGTTTAACATTTTCAATTACAGTGATCTCACTGTCAATGAGGAATTTTTTTAACTTTTCATGAAGGGGTTGAAGTTTATCCCAGCCTGTAAAAGTAATTTGACAAGGGTTATCATGGACATTAAATTGTTTGTCCGTAAACTGAACCATGATTTTATTTTTCGGAAGGTGGCTACAAATAACCAGACCACAGCACTTCATAGATCTAGCACCTACAACCCCCCCTTCCACCCCCAACTAAAAAATTTGGAACAGGTACTTGAGAGGGAAGTCCATAGGGTGCACCCTCACACTTGGGTTTCCCACAATTTGACTACCAATTAGGAGACATTGTTGCTGGAGTTGGCTTCTAACCCTAATGTGATAGTGATGAAGCCGGACAAAGTGGGGGGATGGTGCTAATGGATAGGATCCTTTACAAGGGTAAGATGCGTACCTTGTTGCATGATGACACCAAATACAGCCAGGTGTCACTGAATGAAATACACATCTCATATCATAAAATCGAATTAGCTCTAAAAGATTTGTTTGACCAAGGGGTCATTGATTTTGCCACTTACACATTCTTGGAAAACAACAAGCCCAGGGTATCATCCATTTTTAGTCTACCCAAGGTACATAAAAATACCGAGGACCCACCCCTAAGACCTATTGTAGCCTCTGAAGGCTCAAAAACTGCTTTTTTGGCTAAATACTTAGATTGGAAATTGAAGAGATCATGGAAACAGGATGAACATATTTTATTGGACTCCTGGGATTTCTTTATCAATGTCAAACCAGATTTGTTTTCTAAGGATCTGATTTTTGTTACCATTGACATTGTTGATTTATTCTCGGTCATCCCACATGATATTGGGCTTGAATGGTTGGAGGAAGTTCTTAAACTACAAGATGGGTACCCAAGAATTATATATTCCTATGCATTGAACTGGCCGAACTTACACTCAAGAACAATTTTGTGTTCTTTGAGGGCGAGTTCTTCCGGCAGGAATGGGGGGTTGCTATGGGGGCCAACTGTGCCCCTACATATGCCAATATCATTCTGGCTATGTGGGAACGCAAATCTGTGTTCAATAGCCCCTTTTCTAAATCATGGAAATTGTGCAAAAGATTTCTTGATGATATCTGTTTATTTTGGTAAGACAGTCTAGCCCAAATTGAACAATTTATTGACTATTTGGCACACACTACCATCTTTCTAAAATTCACCTATAAAGCCACACCTCACTTGATGCACTATCTTGATGTTGCCATCACCAAGACTGAAGGGGGATTTAAATCTAGAATTCATAGGAAGGCTACATTTTCAAATTCCTATAGATGGTTCTCAAGTGCCCATCCTGTTTACCAAAAAAGGGGTATCATCAAGGGCCAGTTAGTGAGGGTGAGTCATATGACCTCTCTGGATGAAGACTTTTATAACGAATGTGATACTATTGCTGCAATGTTTTCTCAAAGTGGTTATCCTCAGGATATAATTCAGGAGGTCAGGGGCGAGGTTATGGCAGGACGATATGACAAATATCCCCCTATTTTGGGGAACAGCTCTTTTTCAATGCAGCACCAAAAAAACCTAGTGAGGATGCAGATTTGCAGTACCACAGAGCCTTGTTTACTAACTTCAGTAAGGACTCCTATTTCCTTAGAGGTGTTATTGAAAGAGAATGGGGCATATTTGTTGAACTTACAGATCTTGAAGTGTTCAAGAAACATACCCTTAAGTTTATCTACAGAAAGGGACAGAACATTAAGGACATGCTTGAACAGAACAACAACACCCATGTACCCTCCCATAGGAAGAAAGGGACGTATAGGTGTGGTTCTTGTCCCCAATGCCCTCGCATTGCCCATGTGGAAAGTATTTATATTAAGGGAAGAAACAAAACTTTGTTAGGCAATACATACACCAACTGTAATAGTTGTGGGGTGGTCTATATTGCCTTGTGTGGTCAATGCGAGGGGTTTTATGTAGGTAAAACCAAGAGGCAAATGAGACATCTAATTTATGAACACCTCAATGATATTAGGAAGTGCAATTCTACCAATGCATTATATAGACACACAATCTGTGGGGGAGCTAATTTTACTTTTTTTGTATTAGAGGTAGTACCTAGGGACATCAGGGGAGGCCCATGGGAATCTAAGTTGGCTTATTGTGAAACCTACTGGCAAATAGTTTTGGATGCCAGTAAATCCCTGGGTCTAAATGATCACATTTCCTTGTTACCCCTGTTAAAACTCAGGGCGGCTAAATTATGATTTTTAATTAGACCTGTTATTTATACTCATACATTTTTTCCTAAGATTGATGTTTATATGTTTTGAAAATGTCTTCATATTTTTAAGAAGCCCTTTTATCTTTTTAATATGTGATTTGCGTTGCATGTATAGCTTTATCCACTAATTGGTTATTAAGTGTTAGCCTATTTCTATTTAAACAGGGTTTCCACATTCTGTGCAATTTCTAATGAAGTCTGGGAGGTGCCTGGATGAAAACGCATGTCTTATAGATTCATATATTCATAGATTAGTACTAAGCTAACTGCCCTTGCGAGCCATTTTAAGCCTAGCCAATTATCCCTTGTGAGACTCATGCCCTCCACCTTGTGTTTGTAAGGCAAACACCTTAACCATTATGCCACCCTCCCAACCCCTTGTGGTAATAAAGAGTGGAGTTTTTCTGTCTTCGAAATCCAGTCTGTTTTGTTTAAAGATGAAAATGTCTTACAATTACCTCTTAGTAAGATTGTCATTACTACAGTAACCTGCCCCTTGGGAATTGTCACCACACCTGCCATATTCCAAAACTATAAAGCAGATGTTATAAAGTCTTCAAAATTTACATCATTATTTGTATTATAAGCTGAGGTTGACAATGCAGGTTGAAACTAGACACATACAACACCTGAATAGTCTCTCTAGCTATATGGAAAGGTTCAGACCGTGTGTTCAGAACGATAAATGTGAAAGTTTGACAAACTCATTAATATGCATTATGTCATGTCTCTAATGCAGAAGAGATACACAAGTCATCAGACATGGTAAAACCAATCATTGAGCAAATATTTCCAACCAAGGCCACACAAGGGCAATATGCCTTTGTATGCCTTTTTATGACTAATCTGTAAAACAGATTTACACCAAACTTGACAATTTTTCTGATTACTTTAAATACTTTTCTATTTAAGAACAATCAATACTGTAGGTCAGCAGATGATGAGTCATATTTCAGAAAGTAAACAACTTTTATCACAGAATGTTCTGACCCACTGCAATTTTAATTTAGCTTTATACTAACATTTGCTGAATGAACATATGATGTTGGCACTGTCATTTTTACATACTACTCAATGGTGAATAATGGTGAACAATGACCATTTGCATTGTGCTTAAAACTAATGCGAACATTTTGTGAATAATACTTGGGGTTTGGAAGTTACAGCAGTATCTTCATGTAAAGAATATTTCCACTGCTTATTGATTATCATCCACTTGCAACCATAATTTTCTCACAGACATGTTCTTGTTCTATGATTGTTTCTATAATGCAGACCTGGACATTGTTAATTTATTTCACGGTTAGATTGCCCAGTACAAAAGGTAGCTCTTCCTGGAAATGCAGAATGACTTTCCTGGTTATCTCTCCTTGTACATCACTAGGAATGTTTTCTGGATTAAAAAAAGTAAGACATTTTAAGTCACTAATACTAAAATTCTCCAAAAGACATTGATGGACTTTAGAATGTCTTGCTTGATCTAGTGCTAATAAGGAGTTTAGGGAACCATGTAGCAAAAGTACACATCAATAAATGAACAATGCCTTTCCCAAAAAGATGCAAAAAACTTACTGTACAGTAAGAGTGCTTTACAAGGAAGCATGCGGGATAGTTCCTCCAAATGTATGTTTCATATTTCATGTCACCTGGGTGCATTGCGCATGACATTTGTGGACTTGCTATGGCTTTGAGCCAGCAACAGGTTAAACTGAGCAATGAACGAGAAGCTGTTGTACATGACAGCAATCGTATAAACTAATAATACCCCATCCACTTACTCCAGGACCCAGTCAATTGGCAAGTGGAAAAGAATCCTTTATGTCTTTGCATGACTATTCAAAGAATACATATACATGATACTGACAGATATTAATTTGACATGCCCTGAAGTACAACATATGAACCTAACACCATGAAGAAGATTTTCTAGTTCTTGAGATATTTATTTGTGTGGAAGAGATTATTCAGTGCTTGAGAAATTTGTTTAGTTCTTAGGGGATACCTCAAGCTGCTGCTATAGAGAATGGATCACAGTTGTCTTTTGGAGATTTTGCAGCATTTGCAATAGCCAGTCTGTCAAACACATTCACTGTGCACCATTGTATCCCTCTAATAATGGACTTGTAGATCAGTTAATGCAAATAATTAAATATGTGCTGTAATACTGCAATGGTTCTGTTGTTGCTGAGCTATATTTAGCATTATTTGGCAATACTTCATACCATATGAGAAAACAGCCATGACAAATCTTGTACATGGCAATAAGCTCCAGTCCTATCTTAACTAATTGAAACAGAGGCTGACATCTAATGAGCACAAATCCAGGATTTACAGCTTTAACGTTAGATTATATGCTAAAGACAAAGGCATTTTACACCTGCCTTTGCCTCGAATTGCTGCAGGGGAAAGACATTAATACTGTGAATATTTACTTTGCAGTCTGCGGCTATATTATGCACTGTAGGTGCTGCTGAAGATATCTCACAAATCAGCTGACTCACTTCTGTCAAAGTCCCTACAATTCAGAGAGGTGATCCTTACATTTACTCAGTCAGGTGCCAGGAAGTGCTTATCAGCAGACTTCCCCTGAACCTGTGTCCCTCCTGTAAATGCTCACTCCTCTGACAGGAACAAGCACTGAAAGGAGGGGCACAGGTCAGTGTTTGCTCCACTGCCACTGCTCACATGAGGACAACAGGCAGCTACCTTCTACCAATATGACATATTGTTGTACAGTGTGGGTTAACTACTCTGGGTCTCATGAGCAACACTCCTACATTCTTCTAACCATCACCAGTGTGGTGAGTTAAACTATCTCCCACCCCCTATAATTGGTGAGCTAGTATGAACTACCTAATCCTGTCTTCCACTGTCTTCTACAGCACTCGCAACACAAACTGAAAACAGGTCATCTAAACTTTAGCTGGGGCTTCATCCCTCTATGCTACTGAACCAAGAGATTCAAGGGCTGTTCAGTGCCTTGAAGGAGGCTGAATATGACAGAAGCAAAATTCATGTGCTAACATAGGGCTGCACATAACACCATGCTAGCATAGGGGTGCACATAGCACCATATATTCTACACTTGACCTTCAACAAGCAAACAATGTGTTTTTCTCCTTATACAATTTGCAAGACTTTCACATCAGAGTAATTTAAATGTAACTGCTTATGATGATTATTTCAGTATTGTCAGGGTATGCTCTACAGAAAGCATATCCATGTGTGACACCAACAATAATTGCATTTTTATACCACATTCTAAAAGGAAGTGAGTATTAGCTGTAAAAGCAACAGTACCGGAGGCAAGAGTGCATGTCACTCATACGTGATTCCTTGGCTGGTGCAGAAGGGCCTTCCTGGCCATTTAGTTATACTCATATGTGCTGCAGATGTAGGCCTTCTCTGAGATATTTTTGATACAGCAGATCTGGCACTGTTCCATTTTATGCTTCCAAGAATCACATGGATCGTTTATTAGCAGAAACCATATTTACATACCACCTTTGCTGACGAACATACTGTATTTAAGGCAGAGCACACCTGGAAGATTAGATATCAAACAGAACATCATAGGTTCATAGGTTCATAGGTGATTACTAGGCTAATAACCTTAGGAGGCCTTTCTCAGCCTAGCCATGCTTCCCAAAGGTGAGAATCAAACCCAGTACCTTGTATGTGTAAGGCAAACATCGTAACCATTATGCAACTTCCATCTTTTACTTAGGCCAGCCCTAATCCTTTGTACCTATGAATGACACAGCTCCATGAAAAAACTATGACATGGTACACTATCAAAAATATTTTTTCAAAAGTTCAGTCACAAAACTGTCATCTGTCAGGTAAACATAAATGCCGAGAGTCGCTCTTAATATCTTTAAGGCATTTTTATTACCCAAAGTTGGTTAGCTACTCATTGCCTGTGGGTTCTGTGCTTCTTTCTATGCATCTTAACAGCAAACAAATAGTAACACAGACACATAAGAATTGCATTGTAAGCAACCATGTAATACCAGTACTGACTAAGCAGTTAAGCAAGAGAAAGATATGTATGCACTAGTTTTATGCAATTTTAGTTGACTAGGGATGCCACATGACATACACAAATCATTTGAAATAGATACTTACACAAAATATACACAGCAATATAAATACCTCATTTCTACTCAGCTCTTATGATCACAAAATGTAACAAAATCATATTATGGTTTCCTAATAATTGTACCATATGTACACATTTCACAGTCACTAGTATATTGAGATATAGTCATAGTACATTCATTGGAAACATCAGGTTGCAAATCATTATTAAGTTGTGTTATGACTGGCTCTGGTAAATGAGAGATTAACTGGTACATGGCTAGTATCAGGGTATATGAGCAGATCAAACTTTGGAGCAGTCTCTGGTTAGGTTATGTGTGAAACATCCTGGCTTGATCTGCCCCTTGTTTGAAGATTCTCAGTCACTTCATTAAAATGAAATGAGAAAAGTTGATTTCTATAGAAGTGCTATCTAGTTTGTCTCAAGGCTAAACCTTCTTTTCATCTTGATGATGTAGAATTTCAGTGTATTTGCATGTTAAATTATGAAATCTTATTCCAGTTTGAAATGTTTACCAAACAAATTATGAATTCTGTCTCACCAGGTCGGAGTGCAGATAATGATATAATGATATTTTTTTGTCTGTTTCCAATAACTATCTCGCCATACAGATTGGACATACAGTATTTTTTTTTCTGTCTGAAGCAAAATAGAAGATGCCAGCTTTATTCTCAATTTCCTACGCATTAACGTTTATGAATATGAAAGTACTGTGGATTGCAACTGACTGTTTATGTCTTTCTGAAGAGCAAAATAGCACTCTTTTGTTCTAGCTCATACATTTTTCCCCACTGATCACTGATGTTTGGATAATGCAATCCACTTGACTAGAAGACTGAAGATACATTGGTGATGACTGAACAGATCCTGATCATAGTCGAATGGGACCATGGACAGGGGAATGAACCAGACTCCCCAGCCATTCTGGTGTCCTATTACTTGTCTTTCTCCCCATTAGCATAAACACTGCTCAAAACTGTTGGTGTGCATACTGTTTTCTTCTTTACTTTTGAAATGGAGACAGAGATATGGATTGAATTTAAAACTTTAAATTTAAATATCCTTTTTTGACCAAGATAGTCCCACTAGGCTAGTGATTTATTTTCAGGAGAGACCCTTGGTGGTATTTATACTACTAAAGGAAATTTGGCCAGGGCACTGGGGAACTTCCCCTTCTCTTGTTGATAGCTCAGGTGGATTTAAAAGATCAACCAGCACCTACCACTGACACATAGATGAAGCCTCAGTTTAACATGTCATCCGAAGGATGGCATACTCAGGTGTGGAACACTTGGCAATTGTTTATATTTGGACACACCAGGGTGACCATTTGAAAGCACTGGCTCTGGTGTGACCTGACCCAACATTAAACTGTCAGATCTATTTGTCTTTGTTGTTCTCAAGAAAATGAAATGCCAAAATTAGACAAAGACAGATTCCATAAAGCCTACACTACGTTTAGGCTAAGTGTACATGATATGTATTCAAGAACAATCTTATCACATTTTTTGTGCGTTCTAGTCACTCAGAGAGATTAGACTAAGTGTACATGTAGTCTACATTTTGTGGTAACCTTTATGAATCTCTGTCAATATTGAAAGCTGCAAGAATATCAGTAAGAAAACTAAAATTAGGAGGAAGAAGGTGAGAGTTATGTCTGTGTTGTCTGTTCATTCAGAACGGTATATACTTAGTCTACACTTAGTGTAAGCATTATTGCATCCCAGAGAAAGTAACATCCATTGGGGGCTTACACTCCAAGCACTCCCAAAAGAACTGCTAGGTACTTCAACCTGTGTATAACAAAGGGTGTATGGGAGTGACAGCACCCTTGCTGGATGCATGTGGTTGTCTTTCACTAGCATTAAGTTTATAATGCCCGACATTAGAATTTCAGTTTTTTTCTATTTTAACCTTAAGCTTTTTAATGTTGAAAAAAGTACAGAATTAGAACAATAATTAAGAAACGTACAAAAAAAAAAAACAACTGACAACCCCATCAGGATGTCAAACAAGTCGACTCTACCCACTCCTATGGTGAAGTATGATGGTGTGCCCTAATATAAACAACCACCAATGCCCCCCCCCCATAAAGTGCACTACAGTATTAGTAATCCATCTGCATGGCATGGGAGTAGACCCCACAACCTTCTCTACTAAAGCAAATATGCTGCCTGTTGTGCTACTAAAAAAATTTGCAATTTTGCAGTTCAAACACTGACAGTCATTTGCTGAACAAAACAGTTGCATATTGAAAACAGAGAGCAATAACAACAGTAAAGTTCTCCTCTCTTCTCTTGAAGCTCACATTCCTTGAAAATACACTGAAATTCACATTCTTTGTAAATGCATCCTTGTAGTATTTTGAATATTTTTTTCCATTAAGCAGTAAAACAAATATATGAAACAATAAAAGACAAAAGTCATCATATCTAGTAGTTGGTGTATAGGATTAAGGGTCCTGTAGTCAAGTACAGGGTTTGAGTCTGAGCACCCTAATTAGGCAACTCATCATCCCTATCTAGGGCATTTTATACATGCAACTACCCTAAGAATTCCAGTAGCTTAACTTAGTCAACCCTGCAGCATCTACAATTAGAGCAAAATATTATATGGATAGTAAGATGCAAACAGTGAAAATGTTTTGGTCCCTTTAGTTTTTTTTATATATGAGTCAGGCATATTTTTTCAACCAATGGAGAAGTTGTAGTCAATAATTAATAAAGTGTTGAAGGAATTTATCTGGGAGGGGAAAACAGCAGGAGTTAAACTGGATAAGCTGATCTGTCCAATAGGACAAAGTTGTTTAGGATTACCTGATTTGAAGGAATATTTTCACAGTTAAGGCTCATATACATTGTGCAAGCAGAAGGTTATAATTCAAAGTGGAAGTGAATGACGATGAAGCAAGGAGAAGTTCAAGAAATAACGAGAGAGTGGAATTTAGGATGCAAATCCTTAAGGAGTATAATAACAGCTATACAGAACATTATATTCATAAAGCAGTGGAAAGTAGTCTAAGAACTAAGTAAACATGAGAATGGAGAAAGGAGATTTTGCCAATAGGGATGACTACAAGTAGGGGTAGAAAAATAGACATGGCAGGCTGGAATTTACTGGGGAAATTGACAAATGAACAAAGATATTGGTAGCAAATAAGTAATGAGGGAAAGGTAATAGAGTGGGATGAGGCCAAGAAGACATTTGGACTGCAGGGTAGTGATTGCCTTCCCTACCAAGGACTGTTATCAGGATATGGGCAAAGAGAAAGGGACAGTGGAATTCTAAGTGAAAGGTCTGCTCCAGAAAAGCTTTCAGTTGAATCTAGAGTAGAAAGTAGCTGCTGCTAAAAAGGGATTGATGCTAGGGCATATAAAATATTGCACAATAACTATAAGAATCAATCAGAGAAGGTTAAAAAAAGCTTGGAAAGATAGACTGGAAAAGCAATTTACAAAAACACACTGGGATTACATATGCATGCCTCCCAAGTCTAGAAGGCTTAGAATCTTTGCTTGGAAGTGTTTACATATTTTTTTTTATGCCCCAGCAGACTTCAAAGACTTTTTCCTCTGGTAGATAGCAAACACTGAAGGTGAGATGGGGAAAAATAAGGTAACAGGGAACGCACATTTTCAGAGTTTAAAGCGTTGGTAGATTTTACAAATTACTTCTGGAGTACTCTTGCATAAATATTGAGTGAGCAAAAGGCTATAAGCAAGTAAATGATTCTTCTGAGCTAGGACACAGTAGGTCTTGTTAATTTTAATTATGTTAGTTGCCCAAAAAGCAATTATGAGAGAATATTAATCAAAGTCTTGTCGCCTCACAGTAAGACATTGTCCTGTTCGATTCTCAGCTAGAGCATCTTCTGTGTTGATACATGCGTGAATGGGCATACCTTCGTTGAAGGTTGTGCGTCAGGGCTGGCAACTCAGCACGTAAAAATCTACTGCCAATCATTAGCAGACCAGTGTTCAGCTGTGGCGACCCCTAACCAGGAAAAGCCAAAAGACACAACATTAATCAAAGTCTAAACCAGTTATATTTGAAGTACAGAATATTAGAGAAGAGAGAAAAAAACTATAAGATGGGTCTTTAGAAAAGGGAAGGAACAAATTACATACACGTAAATGGAAATTAAAGGAACAATGCATCTAGAATAATGTACAGGAGGAAAAGGAGGTGTGAGGTTTAGGGTAAGGTAGAAATTAAGCAATTTCTGTAACGTTGGATAGAATATTACTTACAAAGAAATAAAGTATATGTGATGTATAATGTATGCAAATTAAAAAAAATATCAATATGGTTTGGTTTCTTTTCTGTTAATGTATGGTAGCCTATGTCTTAAGTAATAATTTAATAAAGATATCTCCAAAGCTACTAAAACCTAGAGTTAGTAGCACAGACAAACCATCTGACCTCAATAATTGGATTTCTGTTTCTGTGGACATATCTTGCAAGGAGACTGTGCTATGTATCTTCTCTTGTGCTTGATGATTTCTAAGTGTTCTTCATTGCCTGTTTCTAATATGAGACTATAAATCTGGTTTGGCACAACCACTGTATTGGATTTGAACATTACTCTCTTTGACTTATAAGTTCCATATTGTAAGAATAGTAGTATCCTTTAATTTATAATTAAACAGCTTTTCTTATCTTCTGGCAATCCTACCTATATCATATTTTTAATAATCAGTATGATGAGGGAATTAATAACTTTTGCCTAGTCAGAATATTGTTCAGAAAATGTTAACTGTAGAACTCAAACAAACTGTGCCTCACTGCATACAGCAATCGTGCATCACTGCATACAAGAGTTTGTTGTTTAACAATGTCTACTAAAAAATCTGCAAACTACTAACTCTGCAATGATGTAAAACAATTCAAATCAATTTCTGTGGCTATGCAAGTTACTGATTCTGCAATTGTGCAATTCATTGATGCTGTGGCTGTGCCCCAAGCCAGATCATGGCCAGTTGGGGCCTTAGACAGGGTAATGGACTAGCTCCCCAGCCATACATATATCTCATTACTTGTTTGTTTTTCCTCAATTACCATAAAATACTGTTTAAGCCTATAAAAACACATATTCTTTCTCACTCTCTCTGTTTGCAGTTACAATTATATCACTGATTCGTATTTAACTTAAAACTATTTCAAATTTTACAGTAAAGACATTGACAGACATTTTTAATGGAAGCAATCTCAAACTCAAAACAGACTTAGCATGATCAGCAATAAACTTCTTTTTCCTTGAAGCTCACATTTGTGGAAAATTTGTCTTGCTGCCCAATAAAGCACAAGATGTGCTAGGTCTCATAGTTAAACAATATATAGTGAAGCACTAATTAGCATCTATGTGTAGGGTGCAGGAATTCAAAAGACAAATGTGCGATGCATTTGCTAACTGCTTGGGATAGCCCACTGGATGGAAGTGTCCCTTTTCAGAGCATAGCAGCACTGTCTGGTCAAGTAACTTGGTCAGAGTCACATAGTAGGCAAGTGAGTACTGAAGAAATCAGACACTGCACTACAGAAACAGCTTATAGCCTTACTCATGTGCACTAAGAATCAGACAACTTACTGCATTTCACGTCCATGTGCCTGTAAAAAAATGTATTCACAGTGGAAATATTAGCTCTTAACTCTTAGACTTTATGCTTTCAAATTTATTCACAGCCAAATAATGAAAACACTATCAAAATTAGATAGAAATAGTGAACTGAGGACTGTGCACAAAGAACATAGCTCATATGAAGACATTCCTATATATTTTATCCTTTAAACCAAAACTTCTTCTGGTTGCAAGAACCAAGTATACACACACGCGCACACACACACACACACACACACACACACACACACACACACACACACACACACACACACACACACACACACACACACACACACACACACACATCAATTGCAGCTACTTGCATGATTGTACACTTAGATAACAAATAGAAAAATAACGTAGGAACTTCATGAACCAAAAAAAAAAATTGTCTCTCACTATACATCTTATCTGTCTTTGAAGGGCAGCTGGCCATCTATCAGGAAAATTATAGGTTGTAACATATACATCCTCCAAGGCTGACAGAAATGGTGGAATAGGTGAAGGTTCTGGAAATTCCTTCTGTAACAGCTTATAGTATTTTCTAATGGACTGAGAAACCCCAGTGTTTCCTTATGTAAAACATTGCCATATTCTGGACATAGACTCAGAGAAAGAGAAACCACTACATGGAGAATCACAAAGTGAGTTCTCCCCTAAATCTAAATTAGAAATATGTAGAGAAATCTTTGTACCTGTCCCTTCTTCCACTTCACATCCAGATTCATAATCTTGAATTTCTTCAGGAAATGAGGTATTCCTTTCTTTTCCAGAAACTAGTTTATAAGAAGAATCAGTGGCCTGAATTAAATCCTGGGCCAGACCTAGTAAATAACTCCTGTTATAAGATATTTGAGGAGGTGTAGATACATGTTTAGTTTTCTGTTTCTTTTTGACAGAAAAATCAGGCCAAAAGTGTTGTTAATTGCAACTTTTTTTGGGATGGATACAACATTCTGACAAAGGAATTAAACCCTCCCAGTTCCCTTTCCCATGATCAAGAAGAGTGGCTCTCCCTTGCCCACTGAGGGGACCCCATCAGACACAATAGATGTGGCTAACTCTTGGTGGATAGTGGTTGCAGTTACTGAACCAGAGGGTTCCAAGGTAAAAGGTGAGTAGTCTTTGGAATAACTAATGGCCACAGCAGAGTCACTCACCTGTGGCTGAGGAAAATTGACAGCTGGCTGCGGTGGCAAAGGCTGTTTGCTTAACATTTTATTTTTGTCACTAGAAAAAGAAAGGAAGAAGGACTGATCACAGGACTGACAGTTATAGATTAAAAATAACTTTATAACTTTCCTGAACAGAAAAGTATTATAAAATACAGCATTTTTTAATGGAAGTTTTTTTTTTCACAAAAGTGAACTTATCTGCCCGACAAAGGAAGATCACACACCAGCTGTCAGTACTCAAAAGTTTATAGGAGTGTGCTCTTCAGAGGTAGGAAAGCTCTACAAGGCTTGGAACTCAACCTTTCTTTTTAGTCAGCTCAACTCAAGCTGACTGATGGTTTGGGTGTGTGGAAGGTGCCCTGAAAATTTGGAAGCTGGCTGGCTGTTAAATCCTTGGCAGAACATAACCCATATAGCTAAGACTACTGCAGCAGTGATAAATATGATGAACATTCCTGCTCACTGACTCACAAGATCCTTGGGTGTTACTACAGTAATGTGAAGTGCTTGAAAATAGAGTACAATTGAGCACTGCATCAGATAACATCACGTATGTGATGAACCGTCATTACCGAATTAATGACTTGTTCTAGAACTGCGGTATCCTTCTCCTGTTCCAGCAGGGCAATTTCTTTTAGAGATGGATCCAGCTCTATAAAGTTCATTGTTTTCCTCCTGTTACTCTCCAAAATGTTTTTCAGGACCACACATTTATTCTGACGTTCAAAGGCATAAGCAGATAATTGCCTGAGGACTCGAGCAGTGTTAGATGAAGAATTGGAAGGTTCTTGCTTTAGTGTTGCACTTCTTGTCTTGTTCTTCCCAGGGATTCCCAACCCTGCTCTGATGATTGCATTAACTTACACCTTATCTCTGGGTCCTAAATGGATGTAGTAGCTTGCAGCTGCTGCCCTCCTCTACCACTTTCTAGGTAAACTTCAGCTTTAATGTGGTAGTTAAAAATTAAAGTTTGTAACTCTTTCTTAGCATG